>NC_060271.1:40005187-40260682 GCF_021613505.1 Equus quagga
CCGGCCGCCCGCGCCGCGCCGCGGCGACCCCCGCGCCCACTGCCGCCGGTCACCTGCGCTCGGCCGCTGCTGCGCGATCTCTTTCGGCCGCCGAGGCTGAGCCGGCCTGGCCTGCGCTCGCGGGTGGATGCAGCCCCGCCCCGGCCCGCCAGGCCCCGCCCCGGCCCCGCCCCCCCCCCGCCCCCCGCGCCCCCGGCCCCGCCCCCCGAGGCCCGCGGCCCCGCCGCGACGCAGGAAAATCACCTGGGGGGGCGGTGCCGGGAGGAGCCTCTGGCCGCTCCCTCCGCCCGGGCCGCGCGCCCCGCACCCTCCTCCTGACCCAGACTCTCCCTGCCCACTCGCCTCCTCCTCCCCGCAGCCACCCCGGAGGGAGCTGCGAGTCGCCCCAGATCGGGCCCTCCCGCCCTCCTTAAAAAAAAAACCGACTCCCGACCTGTCCCGGCCTCCTGGGTCTGCCGAGGAACCGGTAGCCTCAGGCCTCGGGCCGACCGTTCGGGCCTGCGGGGCGTCCGGGCGCCGGGCCAGAGGCGGGGCGGGGGCGGAGGCGGGGGCCTTTAAGAGGCGCGGCCCGGCGGGACCCGACCCAGACGCGGGCAGCGCCTGGACTCGCCGCCGCCGCGGGACTCGGGCAGCCCCGCAGCGCTCGGGCTCCTCCTCTCGCGACCGCCTTCGCAGCGATGGACGGAGACGGTGACCCAGGTAGCCGCCGCCTCCTGCACCCACTCGCTCCATCCGGGAGGGGAGACCGGGGCAGGCGGGCAAGTGCGACACAGAGGGGGCATCACAGAGCGAGGGGGCTCCTGAGACCCAGCGCGGCAAACTTTCTCCCGAGCAAAGCCCTTGAGACAGTCTCAAAAGAGCACAATCCTCCTTCTGGTGCCTCGGTCTGGCGGGAGGCCCCGAGAGGTGACACGCCTGGGTCCCACTTACGCAGGAAATAGTATGAGAGTAACCCCACGTTCCTGCCTCCCAGCTTCCTGAGGGTCTATGGGGCCGGGGTCTGGGACGCATCTGGGATGAAGGAAGCTGCAGGCCTTTTTCTTCTATCAACTTCTTCCATTTTCAGCAGCTTTGACCTGTGAGCTGCCTGAATCCCCATGGATTTCTTGGGGTCCTGGCCTCTCCCCACCCCATCCCAGCCTTCCTCCTGGGCTCCCTTGTCTGGAAGGGCTGTCCTTCATCTGGGTGGCCAGATGCCCAGTGGGGACCAGGCCAGCAGTGAGAGAGAGTTGGGATGCCGGCTCTTGCCGATGCTCAGGGCCCTCTGAGACTGCCCAGTCATCTTGCCTGGCACCAAAGATCCCCCCTCCTGACCCCTCGATCTCCCCCGCTGGGCCTGTAGGGGCGGCCTGCTGAGTCAGGGTGGGAACAAACCTGCAGGCGCATTCCCTCACCTCTTCCTCAGTGGCCCCTCTGAGAGTGGGCACGGTTTGGGGGAGGCAACAGGGAGCAGATTGGTGCCCGCCCAGGTAACCAAGCCGCCCTCTCCCAGCCCTGACAATCCCAGCTCCTTCAGCTCCTGCCCCCAGTCCCTGGCCCCCTTGCCACACCCTTTATAGGGCCCCAGAATGGGCTCCTACTTTTTCCCAGGGCCCAGCTATTCCCTGGACTCCGGGGCCCAATCCAGGTGAGTGATTCAGCCTCGGAGGCAGCGTCCAGGGGCCAGATAACTTTCCGACAGCAACAATGTGGGGAGTTGTGTGTGCTTGAGAGGCTGTGGGGGGGTCTGTAATTATATCTGGGTCCTAGAGTGCCAGGCCTGGGGCCAGGAGGGGGACTGGGCGAGGTGCACCTTTCGGGGGAGCATCAGGTGTCGACCAGGGCCAGGGCAGGGCAGGAGGAGGGGTGGAGAGGTGAGGACACTGGGCCTAGCTCCCCAGAGAGCTGTGGGCAGCAGGATGGGCAGGTTATGTGGCTTCGGGGCCTGGCATTTTCCTCTCTGTCTTCCCATTATTCTGTGCAGTGACTCGGGAAAAGCCAGTAAGCCTCTCTGGGCCTCAGTTTCTTCCTTGCCAAAAGGGAAGGGGTAACCCCCGACATCACTAAGATGTGGCAAAAAACACTAGTAATGGAGGGAAAGTGCTGTGCTCAATATGATTCACTAACTAAGGTTTATTGAGGACTGACTGTGCGCTCAGGGCTCTGAAGAAGACGCACCTGATTCAGCTTTCAGGTGTCTGACTGTGTGGGAGGGGGAGAAAATGCTGCTGCTTGTGAGGAGGTAAAGGGCTGGCAGGCTGGGGTCCCGGCAACACCCACTCAGGTCTTGGCCCTGCCTGTTCCCTCCTCCAATGCCCGGCCTGTGTCCACCCTCACCTTGGCTTTCCAGGCTCCAGCCCTTAGGAACCCCCATCCTAGGCCTGAGAGTGGTGGCCCCCCCCCATCACCCAGAGTGGCCCCGACTCCTCCTCACTGTCTCTCCCTCCTCCAGAGACACTGGGCACTTGGTATCTGCTTATTCAAGGCTTCGATGGCCCCGCTGAGGCCAGCTGGGATCCAGGAGACAGTCCAGCCCACAGCTCCTGACATCTGTCCACCTCCTGACAATTTAGATAGCCCTTCCCCCATCCTCAGGGGATTAGAACATCAGCACTGTCCGAATGGTCTGGGATGATGATTACCCCATTTTACAGATGAGGGAACTGAGAGCCAGGGATAGGAAAAGGAGGGGTGAAGAAACCGTCCGTTCCCATGCGCGGGTTACATCTCCCTGTTTGATGTACGTGCTCTTTTTAACAAGCCCTCCTCCCATCCCCAAGTCACACGGCTGTGGCTGGCGGGGGTTCCAGTCCCTGTTCTCCCTTCCCTTCAGGGCTCAGATTGGCATGTCCCCTGCCCTAACACTAGCAGTGTGACCTTTGGCAAGTCACTTCACATCTCTGAGCCTGAGCATTTTCATCTGCAAAATCAAAATCCTAACAGTGCCTCCAATTCAACAGATTCTTTTTTGGAGACTGTGATGGTTAAAGGTGGCCCTGGAGCTGGACTGCCTGGGTTCAAATCCAGGCTCCCACCACTCAATTGCTGTGTGATCCTGGGTCGTTTCACCTGTTTGTGCCTCAGTTTCCTCGTCAATGAAATAGGGACAGCAATAGGAACGACCTCACAGAGATGCTGTGAGGATCCAAAGAGTCAATAAAATTAAAATGCTTAGAGCAGTGCCTAACACTTGCTAAGTGCCCAGTAAACACTAGCCGCTGACAGTGTGCCATGCAGGGTGCCTGATGCCAGGCACGGGGGGACGAAGCAGTGTTTCCCAGACCCGGTTCCAGACCTCATGCCCTCAGTCTAGTCCGGAGAAAAGTGTTCCTAAACCATCACACCCTGGGACAAAAGCTAGGAAGGACAGGAACTCAGGGCGGTGACAGGATGTAATAAGGGGAAGTCTGGAGGCCTCCCCTGAGGAGGTGAGGGGAGGATTAAAGGAGTTCCTGAGTGAAGCCTTAAAGCAGTGCTATACATGGATGCCGTTAATAATGTCACTTGCTGTTATCTGCTCAGGTATGGGGTTTACTGGCCCTGCAGGGGAAACTGAGGCCGCTCTTCCGACTTGGGGCTGGTCTGCAGCCCCGGCCCCCGTGGGCCTCCTCCAAGGGGTCCCAGTCTCTGGTCACAGAATCTCTGGCCCCAGCTGCGGGTGGTCCGAGGGTGGGAGCGGGGTGGATACCGACACATCGCGGTTGCGGGGCGCGGAGGTGGACAGTCTACGGGGAGTCACAGCCCTCCTCCGGCCCTTCCTGCAGAGAACGTGGGCCAGCCCGAGGAGGCGAGCCTGGAGGAGCAGCAGGAGGAGGCGGGCGCCGGGGAGGAGCGGCCCGAGGAGGCGGAGGCGGCATACCTGGACGAGCTGCCCGAGCCGCTGCTGCTGCGCGTGCTGGCCGAGCTGCCGGCCGCCGAGCTCGTGCAGGCCTGCCGCCTGGTGTGCCTGCGCTGGAAGGAGCTGGTGGACGGCGCCCCGCTCTGGCTGCTCAAGTGCCAGCAGGAGGGGCTGGTGCCTGAGGGCGGCGCCGAGGACGAGCGGGACCACTGGCAGCAGTTCTACTTCCTGAGCAAGAGGCGGCGCAACCTGCTGCGCAACCCGTGCGGGGAAGGTGAGGGGTCACGCCCTATTACCCCGGCCTGGGGAGCTCAGCTTCCCCGTCTGTCGAATGGGCCGTAACAGTGCCAGCCTGCTTTGGGGGTTAAATGAGATAAAGCGCTTGGCACAGTACCCAGCACAAAGTAGCCCCAATCAATACTGTATTGTTATCTCCCGCCACCTGCTCCCTGGGGGTCTCTTTCCCACGTCCTTCCACCCTCAGTGAGCTGGGGCAAGACAGACCCTGTGGAGGACCCTCCCAGGAGGGAGAATCTGAGGGCAAACAGAAAGTGCTTACCATTCACCCCCACCATCACTGCCCACCGCGACACCACGAAGTACCACGTGCACCCGACCCCCTGCTATAGGGGCGACAGCCAGATCTGCCGCATCCTCAGCAGGGACTGGGTGACCAGGGTGGGGCTGTCCTGTTCCTACAGAGGACTTGGAGGGCTGGTGCGACGTGGAGCACGGTGGCGACGGCTGGAGGGTGGAGGAGCTGCCCGGAGACTGCGGGGTGGAATTCATCCACGATGAGAGCGTCAAGAAGTTCTTTGCCTCCTCCTTCGAGTAAGGAGAAGGGGCGTGGAGGGGAGGGGGGAGAGGGGCCTCCGCTGAGTCCTAACTCCACTTCCCCCAGGTGGTGTCGCAAAGCGCAGGTCATTGACTTGCAGGCCGAGGGCTACTGGGAGGAGCTGCTGGACACCACTCAGCCGGCCATCGTGGTGAAGGACTGGTGAGGGGCCAGTCCCCGGGGTCGGGGCTCTGCAGGGCGGGGGAGCAGGAGTACCGGCAAACTGTAGCCGCGGGTTTTCAGAAGGTGGAAATCCACCACCCCGCCTGAATTTTAAATGTTAGCAAGTTTTGTTTGTTTTAATATCTGTCTGTGGTCCAAACAAAATGCATCTTTCTGGGCTGGCTTTGGCCCCAAGGTTGGGTCTGGCCCACCTGGGGTTTAGTCCTTGGGCGACTCACTTTCTCTCTCTGGCCTTAGTTTGCTTGTCTGTAAAACGGGGACATGGGTAGTGGGGGCCCGCAGGGTTACCTTCTGCAGGAGGCCGGGCCCCTGGTACCTGCTCAGCAGGGCGCTCGCTCCCTCCCTCGGGGCAGGTACTCTGGCCGCAGCGACGCCGGCTGCCTGTACGAGCTCACGGTGAAGCTGCTGTCCGAGCACGAGGATGTGCTGGCCGAGTTCAACAGCGGACAGGTGGCAGTACCACCGGACAGTGACGATGCGGGCTGGATCGAGGTGAACCGGGGGGTGTGCGGGGCCTGCGCGCGAGGGGCGGGGCTCGTAGGGACCCCGCCCACTGGAACCAGAGAGGTGTGGTGGAGGGACCCTGGGCTCAGAAATCAGGACCGGTAGAGGAGGGTCGTTACGCCCCGGGGTAGGGTGGCTGGGGTGCCCTCAGGACCCGAGCCTGACCTCCTTATGCGCCCCCCCAGATCTCCCACACCTTCACTGACTACGGGCCCGGCGTCCGCTTCGTCCGCTTCGAGCACGGTGGGCAGGACTCCGTCTACTGGAAGGGCTGGTTCGGGGCCCGGGTGACCAACAGCAGCGTGTGGGTGGAGCCCTGAGTGACCCCTCCTCCAGACTCCCCGAGCTGCCCTGCAGATAGCCTTAGTCAGCAGCATCCTCACCAACCCCCACCCCAACCCCGCACTCCTCTCCCGCCCCTCATTCCAAGCCCAGCCCCCACACCGGGAGAGAGGGTTTTGTTGGCATATATTTGCATATATTTGCATGTAGAACAGAAGATGGGTGAGGGCATGGGCCTGGGCCAGGCCCACCGCTGAATCCCCCGCACCTAGCACAGTGCCTGCCACAAAGTGGGGCTCAATAAATATTATTTGTCCAAGAAAGGATGAATGAACAAACGGATGAATGAACACCCCATCCGTTCGCATCCTTCTCTGTCTCCTGAGGGCCCCTGGCCCAGCCTGGAAAAATACTTGGTGGGGCTCCAGCTGCTCTGGTCTCCAAGGGCCCTTGGGCTGGTGCAGAGCCAGCCAGGCCTGGGCCAGCAGGACAAAGGCTGGGATTGTGAGGCCAAGGAGCGGGGAGCTGGGCCTGGCGCCTGACTGACACCCAAGCTGCCCAGAGGCCAGAACAGGGTGTGTGAGGGGGCGCTGGTCTCCAGGCCTCTCTTGGTCCCCATCCCCATTCTTTTCTGGAGGCAGGATGGTGGGTAGTGGCAGCACCTGGTCTAGGGGACAAATTCTCCTGGGCCCAGGGAGGGATGCCAGTGGCCGGGTGGGGGATGGAGGAACAGAGAAAGAGTCAGCTTAGTGTCCCTCTTCAGTCCATGCCCACTTCATGCTGTCCTGGTCATGTCAGCACCTGGTCTCATGGGTCATTTTCCAAGCCCTGCCCAGAGGCTGGCCCCTGGCGCTGGTTTGAGGGGAGGGGTGGGGTGGGGGCAGGCTCTGTGCTAGGCCATCCCCTTCTGGCCCCCCAGCAGCTTTCCAACCCAGCCCCTCCCCAGGACTCTCAGCCGCTGGTCCTGGGGATGGGCCAGCGTCTTGAAACGTCTGCTCTCCTCTCCAAAGTGGTGGCCATTAAAGTCCCCATGCCCCTTCGGCTTTCCTTTGATTCTGATCCCTCGTGCCACCTGCTGGGGCCTGCCTGCACTTGTTCACTGGTTCATTCATTCACTCATTCATTCGTTCACAATTCCTGAAGCCCCAAGGCTCTATGCAGGGCCCTGAAGTTACAGAGGTAAGACACTTTGTTCCAGGAAGAGTCCCTGGCCTGGCCACATCGAGGATGGGGCACCCTGGGAAGGGATCTATCCAGTGCCCCAGGGGCTCCAGTCTAATGGTGAAGGCATAGTCCCTGCTCTGGGGGCATCCTCAGTCTGACAGGGGAGAGAAATCCCTGAGAACTCCCAGTCTGAGGGTGGAGGCACAGCCCCGGCCCCATGGGCCCCCTCAGTCCTCTCTAGGGGATTTCACATTCCGGGGGGAAGGTGTAGTCCACACCCACTTGGGTTGCCAATCAGATGGCCAGTGATGCCTGGCCCTGGGGGTCAGTTTGATGAGGAGCCATGAAGGAGGAGAGTGACCCCCTTGAGCTCCCAGCTTTTAGTAGAGGGGTAGTGGGCAAGGTGATGCTTTGGGACACGGGACTAGGCTGGGCGTGTGGGGAGCCAGATGGGGATGAGTCAGGAGGGGAGCAGAGCCTGTTCTGGGGTTATGGGAGGAGGGTGGACAGAGAGACGCAGTAGATGTGAGAGCGGGGAGTCTGGGTCCGGGTGCCTGTGAGGACTGGATGTCAGGGCAGGAATATGGGGGGCATGAAAGGTGCTGTAGTGGGAGGCGCTCCCCCCATGAGGCATTCAGGAAAGACGCCCACGAGGGGCATGGGGCTCTGGGTTGAAGATTTAGGAGCTGCAGTGTCTGGCCAGCAGCCAAAACCACAGGCACTGGTGAGGGCTGGCAACAAGTGTGGAGTGAGGCAGGAAAGGCCCAGGGAAACCTTGGCCCCTGGGCCACAGTGGGGGAGACGAGCAGCCAGGGAGGCAGGGCGTGGGGGGAGTGGGAGGGTCCAGGCCATCTCCAGCCAGCTGCCTGCTCTCAGACGAAGGAGCCAGAAGCCCGGAGGCCAGATTCTTTGTCCTGAGGCTGCTGTGGTCTCTCCCCAGGAAACAGGGCCTGCAGAGGAAATCTGAGGGGCTTAGATAATGGGTGGTCTAGACCCACTGTCCCCGCGTGTCTGTCACTGGAGAGACAATTGGATACAACAGTGGCACTTAGCGCAGGAAGACAAGACAGCTGCTCCTGGGTCTTCAATGGGCTGAGGTTGTAGTGGGAGGGGGCCGCACAGCTCACTGTGCACAGGGCACGTCCTGTCACGCCACCCCTGGAACCTTGGAGTGGGGAATGGGGGGAGGGCACTGTTATTTCCTTCTACACATGGGGAAACTGAGGACAAGAGACTTTCCCGGCATATGACATACGGAGTAACTGGAGAAGCGCAAGTTCCAATCCAGGTGCGTCTGGCTCCCAAGAGTGCTCTTAACCCCTCAGCTTTCTTGTCCCCTGCTCTGGAGGGCAGAGCCTGGCCTGGAAACCGTACAGTTAAAGGGTGGTCATATCAGCTTCCTTCCGGGAAAATGCGACACACTTTCCAGCACGGGGGGCCTCGGGGCTCTCTCTGGACAGTGAGGAGTGTGGAGGCTGGAGATGGCAGACCGGCTGGCCCCTCTCTCAGTGGCACCTGAACATCGGCAAACGAGAGGGAGTCCTGCAGGTCCCCTAAGGTCCTTTCTAATCAATCGATACTTATTGAGCACCTGCTGTCTGCCAGGCAGGAAGAAACCAGACAAAGCCTCTACCCTCCCGGAATGTACAGTCCACATGGGGAAACGTGAAGACAAGCAGCTAAATAAATGAGTAAGATAATCACCGACAGGATCTAGCGCTTAATATACACACCAGGCACTACTCTGAGAGCTTAACAGATATTGACTCATCATCATAGCCTTATGATATGGGAACTGTTATTCCATTTTTACAGATGAGAAAACTGAAGCACAGAGAGGTTACCTGAGGTCACTGCTAAATGTGGTGGAAGTGGGATTCTACTCAGCCACTTGACATCTGTAGTAGGGCAAACGAAGCAGAGAGTGAGGGCAGGAGGGCTACTTTGGTCAAGGTGATCAGGGAGGACCCCTCTGAGGAAGTGACGTTTGAATGATGAGGAGAAACCAGCCATGCAGAAATCTGAAAGAAGAGCATTGCAGGAGAAGTACGTGCAAAGGCCCTGAGGTGGGAATGAACTCACTTACAGATCAGATAGGCGGCCAACACGGCTGGAGCCCAGTGAGCAAGTGGGGACGTGGTTTGACATGAGGTTGGAGATGTAGGCAGGCAATCCCGAGAGCTTCCTGAGCACCTCCTGTGTGCTCTGTCTTATAAGGTATAAATGGCATAGGAAGCACATATGATATCAGTGTCCATTAAGGGAAACCTTGTCTGTCTAGCAGGAGTTGGGGATGGGGAGTAAGACATCGGCAGCTTACAGTCTCATTGATGAAACCAGATTTCCCAAGAGTCACAGGATAGACGATGATGGTGGCAGCAATGATGGTAACAATGCCAGACGTTTGCTGAGGACTTACAGGTGCCAATCCTATGCTAAGCACGCAGGCTCATTTAATCTGCTCAACAGCCCACTCTGGTAGATGCAGATATTCCCATTTTACGGGTGAAAGAGCTAAGACTTGGAGATTTTGGGTAACTTGCTCAGGGCCACACAAGGAGTAAGTATTTGAGGCTGGATTTCCAGCTCAGGTCCTAGCCACATCACTATGGTACAGGACCAAAGATGGGCCCATGCCAGGGGACGAAGCAGGGGCAGAAGCTAAGGGCTTCGAGGTGAGGAAGAGTGGAAAGAGTTAGAGATGACGAGGACTGTGGGGCTCCAGGGGTCCTATGCATGTCTTTGTCCCAGGCAGAAGGAGGGGTGCTCAGTGTTTCTGGGCCATTTTGCTTAAGGGGTCAGGGGACGTAAGATGAATTTTCTTTTATGTTTCTTGGTGGAGCCCTCTATTTAACCATTTTGCCATGGAAAAAAGTCTCTTTTCCTCTTTCTGATTTATTTACTTTGTCAATCTGTATTTTTGTATACGTGATAGGTTTAATTGTAGACATAGAGGGAAGTGGGTGTCGGGGGAAGGATCAGTGCCTCCAATCACCACTAGGTGTCAGCATTGTCAAGGGAGTCCCCAGGCGGGGCTGGTCCTGCCCGGTTCTCTGCAGAGAAGGGGGCCTCAGAAGTTGGGATTTGAATCCGAACCCCGGTTTCCTTCCATTGACTGAGGCTCTGTCTGGGTCTGCAGAGGCTGGGCTCCCTGCCCCGCTTTGGGCTGCTCCTACACCAGATGCTCTTGAGAAACCTTTAGGAGGCCGGGTGCTCTGAGGCCTGAGTCCCGTAAGATGAGGAAGGGCTGGTGGTTGCCAGGGATCCAGCCCCAAACAGGTCTGGGGACCTAGACCCCCGCTAGTCCGTCCCCACCTCCCAGCGCCCCGGGCCTTCCTCGTGTTCTCTCGCCTGCAGCGAACACAGAACACCCAGGCAGCTCCAGTCCTGCTCTCCTGGTGAGTAATGACTTGGCTATTTTTTCCCAGTAAATTAAAGCTAATCTTGTGTTGACTCTGCTGAACAAGGAGAATAATGAAGAAGATTAAGATGAGATGGTATTCATTCTCCTCCAACAAAAGCCAATTAATTGTCCGCAGGATTACTGCCCTGAGCCATTAGCCGCCACCAGCTCCGCAGACAGGGTGGGCAGGGCTGGGGGCATCTCCTGTTGCTTCAGCTGGGGTCTATTGGTGGTGCAGCAGGAAAGACTTCAGTTAGATGTCAGAAAGAACTGCCTATATTGGGGGGGGGGCTGGAGCCAAGGAGTGGGATGTGAAGCCTGTGGAATCACCCTCCAGGTGACATTTGTAAGACACAGAGAGAGACTCCACAGGGATTCCTGAACCCCTGCACACACTGGGCATTTACCCTCTGAGGCCCTGGACCACTTGCCCATCTCCATCCCAGGCCACCTGGCACCCTCCCCTGCCTTTCCTCCCACAGGGGATCTCTCTGTGACCTGTCCCAGGTCATGGGCTCCATGCTGGGGTCGCCTTTGAGAAATGAACCTGTACGCAGGGGTCTCCAGCCTCCTCCCCGCCCTGCTTTCCCGCCCCCCTTCCCCTCCCAGGCATCAGGGAGGCTGCTTGTCAGGGTTAAGAACATGGATTTGGAGACGGAAACACTTGGGTTTCACCCGACTTGGCCCCTCATCCTCATCTGCAGAATGGGACCTGCAACCCCACCTGCCGACCTGCTTTGCTGCTCTGGGAGCTGAAGAACCCAAGGCCCCAGGCCCGGCTCCCGGGGCCCACGAGGCTCTCTGTGCAGAACGGGAGGCCGAATGGAGGGGGCGACTGCTGCGCCGCGGGGGCCACTGTTGTCGAGGGGCAGGAGGGAACTGACATTTGTTTATCGCCTGCCCCATCGACGTTATCTCGTCAGCTCCCCACAGCAGCCCCCGGGAGGCCTCATTTTGTCGTCCAGATTTGTGGAAGAGGCAGCTGAGGCTCCAAAGGAGGGTCCAGTGGTTGAGGTCACAAAGCTGTGATCAGCAGAGTTGGCTGGGATGGGGCTGGGTCCGGGGTCCCCCATGTGAGTGCCCCTCCCGGGCGCCACGTGGCTTCCTGCACGTGAGAGGCGTCAACACGCACTTTCTGAATGAGTGAAACGCTTGTCGCTTGCTTTTCCTGGGCCAGTGAGTCTCTGTTTCAGGCTCTCCCACATCCAGGTGACTCCCGGAAGTAAATGGGTTGTGTGTGATTTGCAACATTCTTCTTGGTAATTCTCGGCAAGACGCCCATCTTACTACCGCTATTAAGAGAAGTCGCCCCTTCCGCCCGGACCTCAGAGACTGCTTCATCACTTGCACTGATAAGGTTTTGTTATTTTCTGATTGTGGCAAAGGTCCCTGTGGTCCCCATTTTACAGTCCACGCTGTTTCACACCTATGGGATGCTCACACGTGCCAGGCGTGTTTGAAGCACTGTTCGTGCATGCTTTTGCTTACCCCCCAGCACACCTGGGACCTATTGTCATTTCCACTTGAGGGATGGTGACGAAACTGAGGCTCAGAGAAGTGCCATTTTGCCCAAGGTCACACAGTTGGGACTTTGTGAGGCTGGAATCCACCTCAGGCCCGTCTAGCTCCAGAGCCAGAATTCCCTCCCCTCGAAAGGGCTCCCCACGTGGGTGACTTTCATGGGGGATTCCGGGCCTGTGCGGAGTGGGACTCAGGGGGGGCATGGGCCTCGGGGTCCAGATGGAGCCGATAGGATTTTTGTGTCCCACGGATCCTACGTTTAAACTCAGCCTCAAGGACATACCTGTGCTTCATATGCGAGAGCACTTAGTGTTCGAGCACTTACTGAGCACCTTCTGTGCATCACCTCGTTATCCTCCGAGGACGCAACAGTGAGCCGTGAGGTCCTCGTGCCCTGAGAGCTCGCAGACTTTTATAAAAGGAGGCGTTCCCAGCTCTGACCTGCCCTGCCTGTGTGACCTTGGCCAGGTCACTTAACCAGTAGGTGCCTCAAGTTTGCGCATCTGTGAAACGGGGGGCTGATCATAGTTCCCACCGCAGAGGGTCGCTGTGAGGATCAGGTGAATTAACATCTGTAAAGCACTTCGATCAGGGCCTGCCCGTGGAGAGTGCCAGGTACGAGTTTGTTAAATGAATACAGGGAACAAGTCTGGCAACTACAGTCCCAGAGTGAAGGGGCTGTGAGGGAGAAGCCCACTGTATGTTGGGAGCCCAGAGGAGGGGCATCTAACCTGGACCTCAATCAGGGAAGGCTTCCTGGAGGAGGCAGTGAGTGGACTCTTGGCCTGAGGAGTAGGAGGGAGGTCGGTTACTTCCCTCTCCAGCTCCTAGCTTCCTAGCTGTGGTGCTAACCGGTCTTTCCCGAAGCTTACTGTCATAATTTATCAATGTGCTAAGCACCAGAGTGGCATCCAAATTCGGAAAGAGATCTCTGTCCTCAGGGACCCCTGACTGAAGGGGGTGGGAGGAGAGGATCCTGAATCCTCTCCGAGACAGGAGAGGAGGACCCTCTCCGGGGTGGGCAGGTGCGGTGTAGGTTGTAGGGAGGCCCAGAAAGCCGTCGTAAAGACAGAGATGTCCCTGAAAAAAATTAAAAAAACAAGGAGGGAGGAAGCAGCAGGAAAATGATTTTCTCGGCTGGCGTTTCTCGGGGAATTAAATCTTGTTTTTCGTCACCACCGAGTGGAATAATCCAATACATTACAGCAGAAGCCCCCTCCCGTTTATTGCTGTGGCTTTGGCCTCGCAGTCTCAGGGCTGCATTTGCAATCTGATGGTCGGGGGAGGGAGGGAGGGAGGCAGCCCCCCGGATCAATTGCTCTCCTCTCCGACACCGGAGAAATGAATTATTCCCCGAAAAGCAGGCTCCTCATCCGATGAATTCTGCACTGCAGAGCTGGCGGAGTTACGCCAGACTGAACGTGGTCTTTGAGAGACATTTAAAACTAGGTGGATTGTGTGTGGGTGGGGGGTGTCTGACAGCCCCCCGGGGCCTCTGCCACCTGGGGGGGAAGCCCCTGCTCACAGTGCCCTGGGGTGGGGGCACCTGCACTCTGCAGGGATGAGGCATTTTGTTTCCAGCCTGAGGCTCAGAGAGGTGAGGTTGCTTGTCTGAGGCCGCACAGTGAGTTGGTAACCATGGCAACCTGCTACCTTTTCAGTCCCTTGTCCTCTGGGTCCTGTGGAAAATGGCTTCAGGGTCCACCCCCTACAACCTCCCCCAGGGAACCTCAGGTGGAATAAGTTGTGGTTGGGAGCTTTTCACTCTGGAGCACTGGTTCTGCCCATCCATAGCTGTGTGACTTGGGCAAGTAGCTTAACCTCTCTGGGTCTCAGTTTCCTCCTCCAAAAAATGAGGTTTACTAAAATCCTTGTCCTGGTTGCAACTCTCATCAGCTACAAATGACAGAAATGCAATTCAAAGTGATTCAATTAAAAAGCAAATTTGGGGACTCACCTAACAGAAAAGTCCAGTGTAGAGTTCTTTCAGGTACAGCTAGATTCAGAGGCTCCAGCCATGTATTCAGAACTCGGTTTTCCCTTTGTCCCTCAGCTCTGTGTGGCTTCCTCCCAGGCGGGCTCACCCCAGCAGGGGCCGGGCTCCCCCGGTCTGTGTCTTCCCGGCTTTAGGTCCAGCGGGTTCGCACGCCCAGCTCTGAGCAGTTACTGTGGCGAGAGGGATGGGGCCTGTCGGGCAAGACCTGGGATGGAGTCACCCCTTGAGAAACACGGCCAAGAGAAGGGGGCGATGCTGTGGGGCTGGAAGAGGTGGGACTGGTGCTGGGGCGAAAGCCTGACGCGGAGTCCCGCCCCTCACAGCCCTGGGCAGGGGTTGGGGGGTGGAGGGGTTGGAGGGTGGGAGATGGGAGGCTGTGGGGGGCGCCTGGGTGTTTGGTGCAGGGCAGGATTCAGCCAACCTCAGCTCTGCTTCCGAGACCCGCGGAGGGGCCACAGTGTCCTCCTGGGCCGGGTGTGAGGGGCTCTGCCCTGACTCCCTCATTGTCTCCTGCTCCATCTGTTCCCTCCCCCAGCCCACCCCCAGGTCAGACCTTTGGCCCTCTGCCTGGCCAGTGGTCCCCAGGGAGAGGGGGGCGTTCCTCACCCCACACAGCCCGGGAGCTGCAGAGCCTGCAGTTTCGCTAATGATGTGGGAAAGAGAGGAAGAAACTGGCCTGAGATGGAGCTATTTTAGCTGAAAAATCCTCCCCTTGAATTTGAGCAGGTTTTTCAGGGCTAATGAGCTGGGGTTGAGGAAGTGGCCGGGGCGGGGGGGGGGGGGGGGGGGGCTGTTTCTGGTCCAGGCTGGGGTTCTGCAGGGGCTGGAGGCCTGGCCAGGGAGAGAAAGGAGGAGGGCTTGGGGAGGAGCGATGGGGGCCCGGTGCCCCGGAGCTGAGAGGAGCCCACCCCACAGCAGCACTGCTTGCTCTTCGTTTCCCCTGCTCTCCCCAGGCCCCACGCCCTCTGACCCCCGCCGTCTGACCCCCGTGCAGGAAATACCCCAGGGGCCAAGACGATTTTGCCAAGTTTGGTTCTCTCTAGCCTGGATTGTGAAAACACTGGGCATCTGTTTTATTTTCCCCCAAATATAAAGTCACGTTATAATATTGCAGTTGCCTTTTGATGTTACGACCCCCACTGCCCAACTCCTCCCCCCCCCACCAGAGATTCTGATCCACTCCACTCTGTCCATTGAACGTCGGCCCCAGGGATCGAGGAGGAAGAGGAGGAGGAGGAGGAGGAGGATGGAGAAGAGCAATGTCCTGTTTCACACCCGCTAAGGAGCACGGCTTGTTCTTAGGGGTCTTCCCTCAAGCCACGCCCTCCGCTGCACCCTCCCAGTTACAGAGGAGGAGACTGAGGCCGAGTTGGGGGAGGGGATGAACGTGCCTCTTGAGGGTCAGCCTCCTTCTGGGTCCTGCCAGCTCGTTCTGGGATCAGGCGTGTGTACGAGGTGTGGGCAGGGAGGCCAGCATCCCCACCCCTGTTTCCTTTGGGTGGAGAAGGTGGGCTGGGGGGAGGACCCAGGCTGGGGAGTGGGAGTGGAGGTGTTCGGAAGGCTCTGGAGCCAGGAAGGAAATGAGGTAGGAAGAGGGCAGAGCTGGCAGAGACCTGGCTCTTGGGGGTCCTCAGGTGCCTGATCTGGTCGCCTGGCCCCTGCCTACCAGGGACATGGGACCACAGGAGCCAGAGGGAGAGATGCTGACAAGCACAAAGCAATGGACTTGGAGTCAGGTTCTGAGCGGTGGCGGAGCACCGAGGTCCCCAGCTCAGGCCTGGGTGCAGAGTGACCAGCTCCATCCCTTCCTGGCTGTGTGACTCTGAGTAAGGCTCCAGACCTCTCTGAACCTGTTTCCTCATCTGTCAAATAGGAAAAAGACTGGCCCCCTACACAGTCGGTATTTACTCCTCAGACATAGAGGTTCCTCTAGGCCTCCGGAAGAGGGGCCAGGACAAGAGGCCCCATGAAGGACAGGGAGTGGGGCGTCCAGGGCTTCCTCCTGCAGCCCACAGGGTTTGGGGAAGGGGCAACAAGGCCAAGCTCTTGGCCGTGCTTTGTCCATCCCCAGATCCAGGGCCCCATGGGAAAGAAAACCTTGAGTCTTGGACTCAGGAGGGACCCCCTTACCACCCCTTGAATATCTGGGGGCTATCCAGAGAGGGGAATTGTTTTCACTTTGTCTGGGCAAGGGTAGTCGAGGAAGGTAGGGGGGCATTTCAGAAGAGAGAGAAAGGGAGGGGTTGGAGGGAAGGGAGGGGGCGTGGCAGAGCTGGGGTTCTCTGGGGTCATGGCCCTTCCCGCCTTTCCTGGACGTCTCTGAGGCTTCATTGAGGATGGAAGTTTCTCTTCTAAGGGTGGACGGGGCTCCTTCCTTTTCTGACGTTCTTCCTCTCTCCCCTCCCCCTGACTCCCTGTGTCCCAGCCCCTTGCCCTGACCCCCACGTGGCCGCCCCTGCCTCTGCACCCCTCCAATGTGCCCCTCCCAGGCTCTCCCCAGCCTGTTGCTCCCAATGAGGAGGAGGTGTGTGGGAGATGGGAGCATCGGCAGGGCTAATGGACCCAGGGAGGGGCTGGGGGCCCCCGATGCAGAGCGGAGACTGGGTCTGGGGGGAATTCAGGAGTGTTCTGCCTCCAGGAAGCCTCTCCAGAATCCCCTCAGTCTTCTCCGCCTGCCCTCACCTCGCAGCCACCAGCCTGGAGCAGTGGGCGTGGTTGGAACAAGTGCAGGCAGGACCTGGGTTCAAATCTGACTTCCACCGCTAGCAAGCTGGGTGGCCTTTGGCAAGTTATTACCTCTCTGAATCTCAATGGAGTTTTTTCTTAAATGGACATACTGCCTACCACATGGAGTTAAGTTTATTCTGTGTAAAGCGTGGGCACATGCCAGGTCTCACTGAAGACTTTGGTATTATCTGGTTTTGACATGCACGGGGAGGGGGGTCAAATCCCTTACTGGATCCAGCACATAGTAGAGAGGTGGGCATCCTGTAAGTGAGGCCTGGCCTGTCACAGCTGCCCCTAAAGGCTGTGGCTTGGAGGACAGTGTGCAGGGGCTCAGATTAGGAATGCTGAAAAGGACAGCGAGAGAGTGAAGGCAGGTGAGGTGCCAGGGAAGATGGTGCTTCAGCCTTACCTGAGCCAGGTGTGCCTAGCCTTGAAAGTGTGTAGGGTGTAGAGATGCGTGTGTGGGCACACACAGTCATCCACCTTCTCGAGTCTGGCCTGAATTCCGGTAGCTTCTGTTTCAGGCCCCCATATTTTTGCCCCGAGAGGGCATTAGCCCTCCCTGTCTTCTGTCAGCTCCCCTTTCCTCCTGACTAAGGTGGCCTGAGGAGTGAGCACAAGGAGAATGGGCCTCCCGAGTCCAGAGTTCAGGCCACATGCTGCCGCTTTCTCCCAGGCGACCCTGGGCAAGTTACTCCACTTCTCTGAACCTCATCTTCCTTCCCTGTGAAGTGGACAACAGTACTCGGCACATGGAACTGCTGCCAGAGCCAGTGACGCGAATGGTTGAGAAAGTGCTTTGTGGACTATAAATGTTCTGCAAAAGAGGTTCTGCCAGAGTCGAAGAGTTTTCTCGCTTATAGAGCCCTCCCTTGGAGATCGAGCTGTGCCCCATGCACCCAGCCTTGGAGATACTGTTTTAGCCAGATTCTGGGCTGTCACCTCATATCTGCCCCCAGCCCCATTTCTAATGTCTTTGGGAGGACAGTCACCTGGTTTGGTGGCCTCCGGGTAGACTGGCACTCTAGATCTGACCTGACACACTGGGTGGCCTTCTGGTTTTCTCCGGGCCTTTGTTGGCTGGACTGTAGAGTGGGGGGATAATCTGCTTTCTCCTTCCCTGAACTCCAGCTTCACCCAGTCAGAAGTTGGCCAGGGGGCGAGGGGACAGGCAGTGGATGCACATGCACCCTAACTGGCCACTTGCATCTTCTCTAAAGTCAGCTTCCCCCCGAAATACTGGAACCAGGAGCACACTCTGTGGCCAGGGAAGATGGCCCGTCTACACCCTATCCAGGACCCAAAAGGAGAGCAGGGATCAATAACCTCAGACACAACCTGATGAGCCCAGCAGCTAGACTTTTGCTTGGCTGAAGCTGGGGGTTTTCTGTGTCAATACGGACTGTAGGTCAGGGAGCAGTCATGCTGGTCCTTTGGGTGCCTCTGCCCCCCAACTTTGGGTTTTAGTCACTTTGGGATATGGGGAGACAGAACCTTAGGGGAAAATCTGGGCCCCTGTGGCCCAGGTCACTTGCAGTGGCCGCCTTGGGTCGGGGGAGATTCTCAGAGCAAGCCCACCAGATTGAGGCAGGGAGAGAAGGCGTCCGGAAGTGAGAGGAAGCGATAGGTGTGGTTCAGCACTGCGGACAGCGTCCCACTGGCATCTAAGACCGGAGACGGAGGCATGGAAATCCTGGATGGGAGAGCTTTAAGTTGACAGCGATGACACAGTCTAAGGGAACGGGAGAGAGGACGCACAAGGATTATTGGACATCTATATCACCCAGCACCAGTGCTGGACACTTTAATACGTTGTTCCATCTTGGCCTCATCTTCATTCTCATTTTACAGCTGAGAAAACTGTGGCTCAGCAAGGTTAAGTAAATTGCCCTGGGTCACACAGCTAGTTAGTAGTAGAGCACAGACCTCCATCCAAATTTGCCTGGCTCCAGAATCTCTTCCTGTTTCTCTAGTCAGATGGAAGAGGCACAGCCTCTGCACCGTTGTGACGACCCAAAGCCGCTGGGTTTGTAGCTGGGAGGCTGGGTCTGTGTTAGTGTATGGCTTTGTGAGCACCTCTGGGTGTGCATGAGGGTGAGTTCACTGGAGTGTGACTGCTCACAGGAGGCTGCGTGAGTCTCTGTGGGAATTAGAAGATGAGAGTTTGTGTCACATCTCGGAGACCCTCCCTCCTCCTGGAAAGAGACCTAGAATTCGCTACTGGCCTTTTTTTTTTTTTTTTTTTAAAGCACTTAAAGAACAGACCAGAACTGATAGCTAAATTAAACCTGCTGAGAGCTCCTGTTTAATTGAAAATGCCATCTGTAATTTAAATGTCAGAATCGGGATGGTTATTACGGCTGCCTTGAAGACAGGGGCTCATTTCACAGTTTCAAAACAGACCAAGAAAAGCAGCAAATGGACCGTGGCCTGCGGCGTTGTGGAGCAATTAATAACATCTCTGGTCCTGCTGAGCTCCAGCTCCCACTGCGGGCCGGCGGAGGGAGGCTGCCCAGGGGCCGGGGGCTTGGAGCTTGGGCTCCAGGACTCGGTCTCCTGCCTCACCCCCTCCATGCCTCTGCTCCAGACTCCGCTCAGCTCTCCTCAGGGAAACCTTTGCAAAGTGAAAGGCTCATCTTGTCTCTTCAGGGTCTCCCTGGCACTTCTGGGATGAAATTCCTACCTCTTAGCCTGGCATTCAAGGCCTCTAGAAGGCAAGGACCTGCCTACTTCTCCACCTTCGGCTCCTGCTACTGCCTGCTGCAAACATCCTGGATGCCTCCAGGCCTTTGCACAGGCCGAGCCCTGTGCCTCCAAAGCCATTGCTTCTCTTGTCCACCTGGTGAATATCACTTAACATTCAGGACTCACCACCTCTGGGAAGCCTTCCCTGACTGCCCCATGCCTCCCTAATGACCTAATCCAGGCAAGGTTAAGGGCTTCCTTCTTGGTCTCCCACTGCCCCTTCACTCACCTCCATAATTAACTTACCATGGTGCTGCGTCTTCCCCATTCTCCTTATACTGTGAGCTCCTCAAGGGCAGAGATGGTACCTCATTCATCTTGAGAACTGATGCCCTGCCCCAAGCAATTGCAATAGTTAACATTTATTGGACTCCTACTATGTATCAAGCACCATCATTATTCCCATTTTAGAGATGGAAAAATTGAAGCACAGAGGGTAACTTGTCAAAAGCCAGATGGCTACCGGTGGCAGAGCTGGGACTTAGACAGAAGGGATCTGCCTCCAGAGGCCAGGCATTTAGCCACTGTGCTGCAACGCTGCGTGCCGGGCCCTCAGTTTAGAGAAGGTTTGCTCACTGAACACGTGAAGAGCTCGTCAGATGTGTTCCAGTCTCTGCCTGGGGAGGAGACGCCCCAACAAAGCGATCAGGCACAAACTCCAAAGAGAGTGAAGCTAGCCCCCGTGATGATCTTCCTGTTCCCAGAGCTCAGGCCCTGGTACTTCCTTGTTGCATGAGGGGTCTGCAGGAGGAGGTCCCTGTGCCCGAGGTCCCCATGGCTTCAAGGTGGGAGTCCTTGTCCCCTCTTCCACCCCTCCATGGGCAACTCTCTGCCTGCCATCCCCCAGTTGTACTTAATGAAGCAGTGGGGTGCAGTGGGACAGCCAGGGTGGGTGTCCCAGGCTTCTACTTATATCCTTGGAGCTTGGCAGGACATGTCACCTCTCTGGTCTCACTGTTTTCATCTTTGGAATAAGGTCATGACAGTATCTAACTCAGAGTGTTGAGGATTAAGTGGGAGCATGGAGGTACGGTGCTTAGCAGAGGTGCCTGGCAAAAGGTCAACGTATGCTAGCTGCAGCATCCATTCATTCACCATCCGTCCCTCCATTCATTCACCCATCATTTCCTTCCTAGCCTGTGTCCAGGGGTGAGAGATGGTGCCTCCTCTGTGTTCCTGGACCCCCAGTTTCCAGCTTTGAGGGATTTTAAACTGCTTAATGGAAAGAGACTTTCCAAGATCACATTTTTGTTCTGGGACTGGTGCTCCACCCACTCAGCGTGGCCCCCATCCCCTGCCCCCCCCCCCCCCAGCCCACACGCCATCTTCATGTTCTGTCTGCCCTCTTCCCTGCTCCGGCCCCTGAACTTTGCTTCCCTGGGGTTTTTATGCAGCCGTTTATTCCCTCGACCAGAGGAAAACAGAGAAACTCATTCCTAATGAGATGGGTTTCCGTCTCCCCAGGTCTTCATTTCTTACATGTTCTCAACTTGTCAGAGGAAATAGTATATCGACATCGGTATTGATTTGCATAATTCAGATATAATTAGGAGAAAGACTTGCCAGCGTGGCAGGCGGTGGGGCTGGCGCTGCCGAATCCTGCTGACCTTGGGGACGGCTTGGAACTGGGCCTGGAACCCTCACCAAGTTCGCGGCCCTTGTTCTCTGAAAAGTCCCGTGGACACCCGTCTCCAGCACTTCACTCCGCCATGAGGTTTTAAGGCAACAGGAAAGCCCTCTTGCCCCCAAACTACCTCCTTGCCTGGTCTAGCATCTGGGATTCTGACGTGAAGGATATCTCGTGGGGGCCTGCTGGAGATGCAGGAAGACATTATGCTGGCCAGGAGGTCAGCAGACACAGGGGTTGGTGTACTTATGACGGCCCACCATCTGGAGGGGGACGACGACTTCAGGGTGGTGTCATTTTGACAGTAGGAGGAAAGGAAGCAAAATCAAGCAGCGCTTGAAGCAAGAGACTAGAAATTAGTGTGACCCAGTGAATCATATTGCTGCCATGATGAAAAGTGGTGGTGTGTGCTTGGAAAGATTAGGAACATAACGAGGCAGAGAAATAGATGTAGGATGCACACCCATGCCTCTTCTGTGCTGTAACCGCTTCTTCACGCCTTCGTTTATTCATCTATTCATTCAACAAATATTTACTGAGGGGCTATTACGTGCCAGGCAAACAGTAAAGAATTAGGTGTCGACACTGGGAAAGCAGATTCGATCTCTTATCATTGTAACTGGTGGCTTTGGTTCCCACCCACTCCAGCCCCGGAGGGCAGATTTTGGCCCCGGATTTGGGGCGAGAAGGGCAGGCTCTGGAAAGGACTAGAGCCTGGAAGATCATATGATGCTTCCTTTGAATTGTGCCTCTGTCTATTTCACCTGTGAGCCGGTTCTGTCTCAGGAAGGCAAGTGACAGGCGGCAGGATGGGGGCATTCCCACTCAGGTGAGAATCTGGGAAGTGACAGCACAGGGCTGAGGGGTGGGGGTGGGGCTCCCAATCAGGTGAGCCTCATGGGGAGCAGGAATAAGGGCAGAGAGTTTCTCTCCACACCCTCCCCTGCCCCCATTCCTTCCCCACAGGGACCCTTCCTACTCCCAAACAGCCCCTGCAGAGTGGCCATCACCAGAAGCCACATCCAATTTCCCCAGGGAGCAATCCCCAGGCCACTTATTTACTCGTTAGCTGTCACCATGGGCATTGAGTAAAAAGGCCCCTTCCCGAGGAAAGGATATTAGAAGCTGAGATGGGAAGGGCTAGAGCAGTGTGATATTTATGTCCCCGGCATTTGCCGAGATGAATCACGGGGCTGTGCCTAACCTGCTCTCACACAGCACCGCAGGCCCCTCCACAGGCCCCAAGATGCTTTCCCGCGTCCCAGGGGTGGCTGGCCTGGTGATCCCTTCCAGAGCCCGACCCACGACTCAGACTGCCTGCTGTGCACGTGCCTGGGGCGAGAGAGGGAGGAGGCGACCGTCGAGGACTCTCTGATTCGGTCATTCCCTCATTTGGCAAACATTGACCGAATATCTGCTGCTTCCCGCCGTGCACTGGGCTGGGCGTACAGGGTGAACAGCCAAGCCTGGCCCCTGTCCTGGGAGCTTAAGTCATGTTACATTTTCCATCTCTCTTCTACCATCCCATAGGCCAGCCTCTGTTCTGCATGCTGGCTGGACGGGAATTTATTCCTACGTTCTCTGTCCTGCCCGCTCCCTTCAACCCCACCTCGCGCCATCTCTGCCCGGATAGTTAAACAAGATATTCCATCTCCAAATGCTCAGGTGATATCTCCCAACTTTGTGCCGGGGCGCCTCTGCTTTCTGGGCAGGAGAAGGAAATCCTTGCTTTATGAGCACAGACCTCATCAGGCCCTACCCAATGGGTTACTTACCTTATCTCATTTATTCTTCACTTTGCAAAGGAGGAAACTTGCCCAGGGTCACGCCTAAGGCAGTGGTGTGCAGCAGACTTGTGCCAGTCTGCATGTCTTCCCAGCTTGGCCTTCAGTGATGTGAGATCTGTAGTTCGAAACTGACCATGGCGGCGGGGGGGGGGGGGGGGGGTTGTTATTTACACCATGGAAATGGGCAGATGCTACACATAAGAGCTTTTCTCCTCTGGGGAGCTGGTTGGTCAGCACTTACCAGCACACCACTGCACCTAAGCGCTTTGACCAAGACTGCCCTCTGGGGGCCCGCCCGGTGGCACAGCTGTTATCGGCGGCCAGGGGTTCGCTGGTTCGGATCCCAGATGCAGACATGGCACCGCTTGTCAAGCCATGCTGTGGTAGGTGTCCCGCATATAAGTAGAGGAAGATGGGCATGGATGTTAGTTCAGGGCCAGTCTTCCTCAGCAAAAAGAAGAGGAGGATTGGCAGTAGATAGCTCAGGGCAAATCTTCCTGGGGTTGGGGGGGAAGATTGTCCTCTGGAGCAGCAGCAAAGGTGGGGGATGTAGGGGGTCGTAGGGGGGCATATTGGAGCAGTCAAGGCTGTCCCTCCTGCTGGTAAGCAGCTACTTCTTCCTGGGAGAACTGATGAAGAGCAACATGAATTCCCAGGGGGGCATCAGGGGTTTTCAGCCTCCGTTTAGCCACTTTTCAGCATCACAGGTCATTTTGGGAATCAGATGTGGTTCCCGCCACCCTCCCCTCCCACACCCAGGCTACTGATGGAGTTAAGACCTGGTGGCTAATTGAGGTCTCACTCGAGGCTAATGGGTGCTTTTACTGGTGTGAGTGATAGCTCCTTGCTGGGCTCTGAGGATGAGGCCGGAGTCTGGCCGGGTGCAGGGCAGTGCACTGAGCTCCTCCTCAGAGACACACAGACATGCCCCCCAGGATACCCTTTCTGTCTGGCTGGGGTTTCCCCCCTCATTCTTTTGATCTCAGCTGAAATGTCATCTCTTCAAGGAGACCCTGGCCATCCTGTCAGCAGTGTGTTTCTCTGCCCCCACAGTCTCTTTTAGTTTATTTTCTGTTTACTTATTTCTTTATCCCTTTCACTAGAATGTAAGCTCCGTGAAGATGGGAAACGGAGGCAAGAGGGGCTTAGCAATTTAGGATTGCAATTTCAAGTGCTTCTTATTCGTCACCTCCTTTTTGTGGCCTCCTTATTCCTGATCTGGGGGAGAATTTACACCCAGCTGCGTTCTTCTTGTAACTCAGCTTGGGTCAGTGTTAGGGTTGTGGGTCAGTGTTAGGTCCCTGGGCTCGGAGTTGGAGCCTCATTGTACACCCTGGTTTGGGTGCTTACTAGCTGTGGGATCCTGGGGAGGGAACAGAAAAAAAACCCTGGAACAGAAGCTGTGGGAGCAGATGGAGCCCACTCCCCCTGGCCGCTCACCCAGCACTCTGTGTCCCCATTCTCCGAGGCACAATTTTCCTAGACACACTAAGGTTTAAATTTTTTTTTTTTTACTTTTGATATTATAAAAACAATGCTTTCCATTGGAGAAAACTTAGAAAATGCAGAACAACCTTAAGACAAACATTCAAGTCATCTTTTAGATGAGAGAATCCTGTCTTTACGCCCTTCATTTCCTGAATTAGCCCCACCCACCTGAGCCCAAGACCCCACCTCCTACAGCAATTATAAGTAACATTAAAACTGCCTCCTGGACCAAGTTATTACTTCCAAGAATAATAGTCTCTGTTACTACAAGAAACTAATTAACAGCATGCAATGAGGAGGAAAAATTCAATTAATTAGTGGCTTAATAAGCACTAGCAATGACTCCTGGCTTGGCTTGGGAATTGGGGTGGAGGAATGGAGACCCCCAGAGGGCTGGGGTGGGGGCTTGAGAGGTGGGCTTGGAAATGGGGGGAGTCCTGAGGGAGCCTGAAAGTCTACGAGAGTGTTGTCCAGGAAGAAAGAAACCCATTTCTGTGTCTGTGATTTTTCTGCTCTGCCTCCGGGGCAGAGGTCCTGGGCGGTGGAGGCCCTGGGTGGCGGAGGCCCTGGGTGATGGAGGCCCCGGGTGGTGGAGGCCCTGGGTGGCAGAGGCCCTGGGTAGCATGGAAGTCGGGGCACGTTCTTAGTCTCGTCCCATTATGGTGGTTTGGCGGCTGCAGCTTTCCTTGCTCTATCTTGTGGGTTGGGAGCGGGAAGGGGAGGTGAGCTCGCAGGGTCCCCTCTGCTCCCTCACAGCCCCTGCTCCTGGAGCCTCCCACCCCTTACCCCTTTGACTCCTCCTATCTCTCAGCCGGAAGCTTGGAGTCACCCCTGACATTGCCCCTTGCTCGAGCCCCGCCTCCAGCCTGTCCCAGTGTCTTGCGGCCTCGACCTTCCGAGTTGGTCTCCCACTCCCTCCTCCGCATCCTCCGCCGCTCCCCAGCCTCCATCGAGCTTCTCCTGGGACCCTTGCAATCCCCTTCCCAGTGTGCAGCTCCTCCTCCTCCAGCCTTTCACCCCCCGGGACCTGCTGTGATCTCACCTTGTCAGTGTCCCGCTTACCATGGGTGGACTGGACGGGTTCAAGGCCCTGCCTGGTCTGGCCCAGCCCCCGGCCCACCTCGTGCCCCCATCACTCCTCCAGGCTCTCCATACCCCAGGCACCGCACCTGCTTTGAGTTGCTTTAAGGGGCAAGTGTGGATCTGCCACAAGCTCAGGCACTGAAGGCTCGGGGTCCTTCTGCTGCACAGGCCCCTTCCCAGCACTGTGTCCACACAGTCCACGTGTCTGTAACGTTTGCTAATGTCGACGATGTTTACAAGCCATGAAGACCGCTGTCTCTGTCCACTTGGACTTCTCTGCCTTCCTGTCGCCCTTGGGTCAGGGGGTGCTTGAGCAGCCATGGGCAGTCTCAACATCCATCTAAGGCAAAGCTGGGTGGGGTCCACGCAGTGCCGGTCCAATGGGATACACGTGTGTGGTTCATAGTCTCTGAGTCTGTGAAGGAGCCCTCCTACCACCCACCCATGACTCATCCAGGATCATGACATGAAGACACAGGGCCAGGGGTCCACACACGAGGTAAGTGTGTCCTACGGTGCCTGGCCCAGGAGGTTTGACACGTGAGGAGCAGGAGGCCAGTCACCGGATGTGGAAACTCTTAAGTGGAGGGTTTGGTTCTCATAGAGGCCTCGTCAAAACAAGAGCTCTTTCCGATCAGGACCGTACTTGAGAATGTGTCGTATACAAATAGAAAGGCACTAAAAATGTATGTACACACACACACATACATGTGAAATCACGTGACACGGAGTTGGTCACAATTCCTGTGTTTGTAGGCTTTCTAGTTTCCTGTTTCTGCTGTAACAAATTACCGCAAATTTAGTGGCTTGAACAGTATACATCTATTATCCTCCAGTTCTGGAGGTCGGAGGTCCACAACGGTCTCCAGTCAAGGGCTGACATTCAGCCGTCAGCCAGGCTGCCGTCCTTTCTGGAGGTTTTAGGGGGAGAATCTGTTTCCTGGCCTCTTGCAGCTTCTGAAGGCTGCCCACGTTCCTTGGCTCGTGGCCCCTTCCTCCATCTGTGTCCGCCTGAGTTCTTCTCTTGCTGCCGTCTCTCTGGTTCTTCTTCTCCTGCCTCCCTCTTCCACACTGAAGGACCCTCGTGGTTACACTGGGCCCACTCAGATAATCCAGAATAATCTCCCTGCTTCAAGGTCAGCTGATCAGCAGCTTAGTTCCATCTGCAACCTTAGCTCCCCTTTGCCGTGTGACCTGACACGGTCCCAGGCTCCACGGATTAGGGTGTAGACATCTTTGGGGGCCATTGTTCTGCTGAGCACAGGAGAGCACAAACCTGTAGCAGCTCCACAGACAATGAGTGTGTCTGTGCGCGATGCCACATGTTTTATTCATCTCATATAACAAATTATGTTTATTATATAGGTATGTAAATGAACATACATATGTGTGCGTTTTTCACTCAATCACGCTACAGAAATTATCTTTCTATCTGCTCTCTAGAAAAAGATATTTCAAAATCTTGACATATAAAGAGGGAATCCCAGAGTATGCAGCCAAAAACTTAAGAAGGAAATATTACAGAGGTGTGTTAGGCAGTTAATAAAAATATTTTTTTCCCTGGATGTTGTGATGTTTGTGGTATTGATCAGCTTTAAAAAATGTGTAATTTGTAACACTTTTCCATTTTAAATAACCATTAACTTTCATGCCTAATTTTGCATTCTTTTTAAAAAGCCCCTCCCCGCCCCGCAAGTTGTATAGATTTCAGGTCTAGCAAAACTAGGATCCCCTGCTGCTTTCACCCCAGGGCCTTTGCACATACTCTTCCCTATGTTGAGAGCTCTTTATGCAGCCCCCACCCTCTTCTTTTGGCTCATCCTTCAGACCTCAGCTTGAGCTTTAGTTCTTCACAAAAATCTCTCACTTCATGTCCTCAGCTTGGTCTCTGGGCTTTTCCTTTGTGGCCCCTCTGCAATTATAATTAATTATTCATGAAATTGCCTGGTTATGTCTGTCTCCCCCACTGGAACGTCGGCACCATGACCTTGTGTGTCTTGCTCACTGCTGTTTCCCTCAGAGATTGGCATGGAGGCTGGCCCTCAGTGGGAACTCTGTAACACGCGCAGAGCGCGAGGGTGAGACGACGGGCGGGCGGATGGACGTGCTCTCAGGGCGGGAGGGAAGGCAAACGCTCCTGGGCGCGGACACTGTCCAAGGTGCTGCCGCCCGCGTGTGCTAGAGCTGGGATTCAAACCCAAACCTTGCTGTGGTCGAGTACATCCTTCTGCCACGCCACACATTCGAGGCCAAAGGCCATTTAATGGGTGCCCACGTGGCGGGTGGCAGAGGCGTGTGTCAGCAAATTCTAAGGCAGGAAGTTGGTGAAGAGCTAGACTGGGTGAAATGGTGGGGGTGATAGGGAGCCACCGCTGGTTCTGGAGCACTGTCGGCTGTCGTGGTCCACCCTTGCAGGAGTGTTCTCTGGAGAAAGGCCCCCTGACCTGGCCCCGTCAGCTCGGGCCCGCAGCTGGGCCAGGCTCCCCGCCTGCAGCCCGCCTGGTCGCGCTGACCCGTCTTCCCACGGCCCCTCCATTATGCCGATCAAAGCCGACCGCTGTGGGCCAGCTGCTTCCAGAGGGAGGCTGATAAGGCGTTTATTGAATTTATGATTTTAATTTATGACAATTCTAATCCCATTATAGGTTCCCTTTTGTCTGCAGCCTGAGCAGCAGTGGAGTTTAATTATGGCCAAGCAAGATTTTCCCTGCTCAGGGGACCTTTCTGCCGGGCCCAGCGGTCCATCCCCAGTTGCTTGAGCGAGTTCAGTGGCCCTGGGCTTGGGGGCGCCCAGCAGAGGGGATGGAGAGGCTGCTTGGGCTGCGGGAGTGGCGGGCTGCCGCAGCACTTCCTGCAGTTGGCAGCTGCACCATGTAGGACGCATGGCGATGCCTGGAGCGTGACAATTAGGACTGCAGTGTGTGGCTGTGCTGGCGGAGCAGTGAGCAACCTGCACAGCTGTACGGATAGCGCTGGGGGAATCCAGATACAGGCAGGGTCCTGGGGAGGAAGAGGGGGTGGGAGGTCCAGGTTCTGCAGGGCCTGTATGTCAATGACTATCTTGGGCATGGGTCCAGGACTCCACTCTCCACCCCAGAGAAGGGGATGTCTCCCAGGTGGTCAGGGTCCCCAAGGGAGGTTCAAGCCCAGGGAAGGGTCACAGCGATGCTGCAGAGTCCCTTCATGGCTCTGTGGAGGGAAATGCAGAATGGAGAGGGAGACAGGGGTCAGGGGTCAGGTGTTGGTCCCAGCTCTGCCAGGAGCAGCTGCATGACCTTTAACCTCTCTGTGATGCTCCTTCCTCAGCTGGGAAATTAGGGGCAAAACACAGGCCCTGCCTTGGCCGGAAGGAGAATGCAGCTGGGGCGGGTGTGGAATAGAGGAAGCCCCCCAGAATGAAGGGCCCAAATATCAGGGGCGGCAGGTCAGCAGGGGCGCCAGGCATGGCTCCCTGAGGCCTGCGCCAGGTGAAGGAGGGGAGCTCAGACCTGGCTCTGGAGCCCAGGGTCTAATAGAAGAGTGAGGAATCACAGGCAGGGAAATAGCTCTGGCTTATGGGCAGGGAGACCTTGGAAGTGAGAGCAGCCTCATAGGGTGCAAAGAGACACCCAGTATCTTGCCTCAGTGTCCTCAACTGTAAAATGGGCATGAGAACGACACCCACCCTGTGCCCCTACAGCCCACAGGTGGGAATGGGATGGGGACTTTGTTGGCAGGACAGAGCCTGATGACCAGGTGAGGCGGGAACAGCATGTCGTGGCTCTCTGGGCCTCTGTCTCTTGTCTGTAACCGATAGGCGATAGGCGAGGACCAGATGACCTCCAAGAATCCTTTCAGCTCAGACATTTGCAGAGTTGGTGATAAAACAAGGAAAGCTTGCTGGAGGAGTCAGTCTGAAGGAAGGGGAAGGGTGGAGATTTTAGCAGATCTGCAGGCTGCAGACCCAATTCTTTAAGAACCAGATGAGGGTGGTGAAACACAAGGGAGGAGGCAGTGTGATATAGGGGCTGAAAACTCAGACACCTGCAGGGGTGGAGCAAGTGCCCTAACTGAGCCAGGCAGACAGATGTGACAATAGGGGGTGGTGGGGACTGTGCCAAACTGTAGTGTGCATGTCCCACATAAAGGGTGGGACTTTCTCTGCTCCAATGATCATAGCCATGTGAAAATGCTGATCTTAGCTTGTCAGATGGTCTCAGTCTTTGCAGGTGTCCCCATACATAAAATGAGCACAATAATAACATCCATCTTGTAGATGTGAAGACTAAATGAGCCAATAAACGGAAAGAGCTTAGAACAGTGCCTGGCATGTAGTACGTGGCAGTTACTTGCATTGACGATTTCTACGATTGTTGTTATTCTCTATGTGTACAAGAGACTGGATGTCTTCCTTCTCTGACCCCCAGCACACTCCCAGCAGGAAGGTGGGAGGGGTCTAATCTTTGTGGTCCAGTTGTTTGGGGTCTTTGGAGCAATAGGCCTCTCTGGCTGTCCTTGGACTTGGCCTTAATGACTATGGTGAGAAATGTTCATGATCAGGGAAGAAAGCAGATGCTGGAATCGCTGCTGTGAACAGAACCCTTTGAGTCACCTGGAATCGCTTCATCAGGGTTTTTATTTTATTTTGGAGGTTGTTCGGAGCCGGAGACACGCAGGTTTGAGGAATGATTTGTCAGGCTTCGCTGGGCTGGGAGGGCTGTGACTGGAAAGCTTGGGGAGAGGGGAAGTCACGTGGTGAGGCGCAGAAACAATGCCAGTTGGAGAAGGGGCCTAATTATGAACCTCAAAGAGATTCCCCATCGTGTCCAAGGACGGGGAGGGGGAAATTAGGAGAGGGAGGGACAGGGTAATTGTCAAGCCATTCCTCCACGCTGTGTGCATTCTTAATTCGGCCAGGGCTGGCGGAAAGAGAGGGTATGAGCCCAGGCGTGTGTGTGCATGTGTGTGCATCCACGCTTGTGCATCCATGCGTGTGACCACCTGTGGCACGTGCTTGTCCACTCGCTGCTCCATCTCTTCCAAGATGCTCTCCTTGGTTAACCCCCGCTGGCCTGGATTACGCTTTTCCCATGTTTTGATTTCTAGTTCTGGATCTTTGCATGACTAATCGTGTGTCCTTGGGCAAGTCATTTACCTTGCTGTGCCTCAGTTTACCTCTCTGGAGAGAGGGGTGATCATTCTGGCCCTAGCTGCTCCACAGAGTCAGGACTGTGAGGAGGGATCTCAGGGTGGGTTGGGATATGCCTTCCCCCGTCTCAGAGCCTCTGTGGTTTCAAAGCTTTTTACAGCATAAGCACATCTGATTCCTGCTGAGGCCCTGGGAGGCCAGTGGGAGTGCGACCCCAGGTTACAGATGTGGAAACTGAGGTTCAGAAAGTGTTTTAAAGTACAGTTTTATTATTATTTAGGTGTGGTGAGCCCACTGGATCAGGAGGCAATTGCCACTGAAAGCATGGTTTGTTACAGATCCCAAGAGGAGGGGGCCTAGGGCTTGGGGGATAGGAACCCTGAGCAGCCTGGTCCAGCCACCCGCTCACCCAGCCACATTGTGTGGGTGTGTGTGCGAATGTGTTGCCCAGAGCCTTGTGACTAAGCTCCATCAGGACCTCCTGGAAGGGGGAGGGATGGGCAGAAACAGGCGTTATCTGTCCCCGATTCGAAGCTCTTCATTCCCGTCCAACAGTTCTCCATAAAGGTCTCGCTCTGTGCCAAGCACGGCCTCCAGTCCTGAGCTAGAAGGACTTTCCTGCTGTTCCCTAAGACGGCATAACAGACGGGCAAGACTTCCAGTCTGGGAGCCGGGACACCTGGATCTGAGTCACAGCACTGTCACTGAGTCATTCTGTGATCCAGACAAGCCCCATGAGCCTCAGTTTTTCCATCTGTACAGTGGGTGGGCTGGGCGAGAGCGTCCTTAAGATGTTGCCAAGTCTGATCCTCTGCGAATAAAGTGCTCCAAGCAGTGGTTCCCAAGCCTGCGAGCCAGGATTAGCCACGTGGGGACAGGGGCCTTTCAATGCAGACTCCTGGACCCTCTCCTGGAGCTGCCAGATCACTCTCTCGGGGATGGGGCCTAGGAAGCCGTGTCTTTGGGAAGCAATTCTGATGTAGCTGGTTCATAACCTTTGGGAACCACGGCCTGAGAAATCCAGTTCCTCAAAAGGGACACTGAACGAGTTCCTGCTTGAGGCTCTGCTCACTCCTCTGCTGGCCTGAGAGCTCCGGGGCGTCTTGCACACAAACAGAAGAGACAGTGGCTGCTGAGCCCAGCCTGCATCCTAAGCCTCCTGGTGGTGCTTGTCCTGTGTCCACACATGGTAGGCGGCCCACATGGGGATCTGGGCCCATAGCTGGCCCAGCATCTTGGAGCTGAGAGCTCTTCCTGGAGCATCGTCAGGAGGACTCTGAGCCTGTGCCAGGGAACGAGATGCAGGGAAGAAATGAGGATGCCAGCTTGGGGTGGGCACCAGGAGGCCCTGAAACAGGCTGCTTGAGTCCAGCGGCGGGGGGGGGGGGGGGGAGGAGGAGCATGTGACCTTGGGCGAGTTGGGTCATCCTCTGTGGGGCCTGGGTCCGCCCCCGGAGAATGGGTGTGGGAGTGGAGGAGAGGACTTGCCAGCGCGGGCGTTCTGAGTCTAGTCTAGCCCTTACAGAGGGCTCAGCTGGGGACAGGGGTCACAGAGGGGGCTGGCAGGAAGGTGATGGTGAAGGCAGCCGCTGTTGGAGCATGAGGACGGCTCAGCCTGCAGGAGCCAGCGGCCAGCTGATCCCCAACCATTCTAGCGGGATTAGTGTGAGGAACAAGAGCTCAGGAGGGAGGGGGTGTAAGGCAGAGGTGCTTCTGATGGGCAGCCTGGGAAAAGCCATAGGACAACTCTGGGTCCCCTTGTCACTGCTGTGAGGGGAGGGAGCTAAAAGCACAAACCCAAGAGCTTCTCTTTCTGGGTTCCAATCCAAGCTCAGCCTCCTGCTGTGCAACCTTAGGGAACCCACATCACCTCTCTGTGCCCTAGTTTCCTCACCTAAACAATGGGTGACGGTAATAGCATCTCCCTTCTGGGGTCCTTATGAGGACTGAGGCCTTAGAACAGTGCTAAATGAGCATTTAGCTATCGTTGGCCTTGCTGGTACTAGTACTGGTATGAAGGCAACGTCCCCTCGTGGTTATGCGCAGGCCTCTGGAGGCTGAGCCACTGACTGACCACATGACTTTGTCACCTGACCTCCCGTGCCTCAGTTTCCCCACTTCTAAAAGAAGGAGAACAGTATCTACTTCATTAGAGTGAGTCTTCAGTGAGTGACTCAGTGCCTAGCCTGTGTGAGCACTCTAAAAAGAGCAAGCTTTGCTGTTGGTGTTACTATTAACAGAGTTGAACTGAGTTAATTGTGTCAGTGATGTCACTGACTAGTTTCCTCCCAGCTCCGGGGGAGGGGTGGACGTGGGGACCACACCTCCAGGCAGCCCCAGGCCCAGACGCCGCCTGCAGGGGCTCAGCTGAACTTGGTGTGTCTTGGTGCAACCATCAACGTTCCTGAAGTCTGTGCCCTGGTGTGAGGCAGGACTTGAGGCCAAGGCCTGCAATCAAGTTTCAGCCTCAGCCCTGGCCAGAACTTGCCCTTGGCTAGTCCGAGCCTCAGTTGCAAATCCGTGAAGTATGGCAATGATGTCTACATTTCCAGGACTCTGGGAATTTTGAAAGAGAGAACAGAGGGGAGCAAGAACCCAGCAGAGCCAGCTGTGCAAGGGGAAGGGGCTGGTGGCCGCGGTGGCTCAGCCTGGTGGGCAATCAAAGGGACTTGAATTTGCTTTGTGGCTCAGCCACTCATTGGCTGGGGGACCCCAGGGCAAGTCCCTCAAGCTATCCAAGCCTCCTCTCACGTGTACAAAAATATGGGTTATTTGTAAGACTTGCAGGTTATTGTGAAGCCAAAAATGAGATTGCACATGCCAAGTGTCTGGCGCACGAGATGAGGTGGCTCAAGGGCAGTGAGCCACAGGGCTGGGTCCTTAGCACGGGAGGAAGGACACCATTCTCTCCTCTTCCTCCCCTCCTGCCTCAAATCCTCCCTCCCTTGCCTCTCCTCTCACGTCTATGTCTCCATCTGCTGCCTCTGCTCTCTCCCTTCCAGCTTCCTTTGCAGTTAAGATTAGACTTTATCATTTGCATCCTGAGGACGTGGATATGACATGCTGGCATCTTTGCCTATTTCTTCTCTGCCAGCCACAGCTCCCAACCCGGTTGCAGGTGCTAGATTCTCTCGTTGCAATAGATGCACAGACACCGGGTCCTGCTCCTCACACAGCTGTGCAGACCTGCAGCTACATGGGAGGGATTTTTTCCTTTTGATTTGTATGTCTTGCCTCCTCAGCCCCCGTGCTAGATATGGTCTCCCTGCCTTTTCCTGTGATGTTCAAGATTCTAATTAAGTGGAAAAGGCTTTTACTCCTTACAAATTCTCCTGTTATGAATAATGATACTGGCTCATAAATGAAAATTGCTTTTCTATTTAAATTCTGTGTGTTTTTTTTGTTTAAAAAAAGAAGGTATGAAGCCAGGGCTCTTGGGTCATTTGCAAGTTATTAATTTCAAGTGGCGCTCTTAGCCAGCTTATTAACGATGAGGGTATTACAGCCAAGTTAAATGGCTGGGATATTAATTACCTTGCAGGCGTTTATGTATGGAGAAATGGATTATTTCCACATTGGTGGGTGGTCTAGGTGGGAAAACATGTCTCCCTTTCTGGGAGGCATGAGAGGAAGCGGGTCCTGGAGAGATTCTCCTTTGGTGGACACTGGGTTCCCAGAACTGGTGCTGGGACCTCTTTCCAGGACCTACAGGATTCTGGGTCAACATGGCTGGACACGCCCGGTGCCTGGGCCAGGCAACTCACAGACACAGGTGGGCGTGGGGCGCTTCCTCCCAACACACCAGACTACATCCCTTTCGTTTCACCTCCACTGAGGACTGGCCAAGTGGAGTTGGGTCTACACGGTGGCAGGAGACGTTTCAGTCAGTCCACTGTTTCTAAAATCTCACTCATTTCATCTCTGTTTCGGCCCTGCTGACATACTGCCGGTTCTATTACTCACTGACTATTTTGATTTCCGTTGACTCACTTTTAAAAAACTTAAATTTAGTTTAAAGGGAAACTTTACCTCAGCACCATAAACGGGAAACCAGCATCCCTCGTCATAAATTCAAAGCAACGTAAAAATGAATACGCGACTATTAAAATAAAAAATCTCCATTCCAGTCCGACCTGAGCGACTCCCCCATGGGCAATGGTGCGTTTATCCCGGAGCGGAAAACCTGGATCGGTCAAAGAAGGGACTTCCCGGCCTCGTGGCCCCTGCAGCCCCAGGGTGGGGGTCAGGAGACACTTGAAGGTGAAGGATAGTGGGCAAGTGGGCAGGTGAGCAACCCAGAAGAACCAGTGTTCTCTGGGGTCTTTCCAAACAGACGCAGCTGAAGCTAGGAGGCTGGTGGGAAAAAAGTAGATCTGAGGAATTTCTGTATCTTTTGAACTTCAGGGAACAGCATGTAAATGATACGTAAATTCCACACCAGCCAGTGTCTGTTCTCGTGGGCCGATGACTCAGGTGTGCTGGGTTGGCCTGTGCCTCCTGCTCTCTCTGGTCCCTGGGATCACGTCCAGGAGCCATGACACCAGTGAGGGGACTATCCAGAGAACACTGGCCTGGGAGTCAGAGGGAGGCAGCCAGGCTCTGCTGCTACATTGCCCTGTGACCTTGAACAGACCACTGGGCCTCTCTGGACCTCTGTTTCTTCGTCTGTACACCAGGGGGTGGGACAAGATGCAGGTGGAGAGCCCAAGATGGTTTATTTTGTCTGTCAACTTGGCTGGGCCATGGTGTCGAGATATGTGGTCAAACATTATGTGGATGTTTCTGCGAGGGTATTTTGGGGTGAGATTAACATTTAAATCAGTGGATAGTGGTCTCTGATGAAAGCAGATTGCTCTCCATAATGCGGGTGGGCCTTACCAATCAGCTGAAGGTCTGAATAGAACAAGAGATTGATCTCCCTCCAGCAAGAAGGAGTTCTGCAGCAGACGCCTCTGGCACCGTTTCTTCTCTGGGTCCCCCGCCTGCCAGCCCATCCTGCAGATTTGGGACTTGGCAGCCTCTGTAATCATGTGAGCCAATTCCTCGAAAAAACCTCTTTCTCTCTATACACACACTTCCTACTGATTCCGTTTCTCTGGAGAACCCTGACTAATACAGACCTCCTTTAGCCGTTGTCCCCCCTTGGCATCAGGCTGAAGAGATACATGCTCAGGGAGAGGATGCTGACTGGTCTCCATTTCTCTCAGCTTTTCTGCTGCTCTTGCATAAATGTAATAGAAGAACTCAGCTCAAAGCGGGTTAAACCACCGAAGGGGTTTATCAGCTTGTGTTCCTGGGCGTCCAGCAGTAAGTCAGCCTCCAGGGTTTGACTCAGCGGCTCAGCACTGTCCTCAGTTGCCCAGTTGTTTTCCCATCTCTCTGATCTTTTCTATCCTGGTGTTAGTTTTGACTGAAGGATGGCTTCCCTCATGGTGGCAAAAGGGCTGCAGAGTTCCAGCCACGCCTCTTAGTATAGAAGAGAGATGTCTTCCCAGAATTCCAGCAAATGCCCTCAGCCCCAATGTGGGCTGACTGGCCCACTTCAGAGCCCATACCTGTGGCCAGAGGAATATCGTGAATGGATCGGCTCAGACCTGGTTTATCGGATCCGACCATCATGGCAAAGAGAATTGGATTACCTTGTGGCAAGGGGATTGGGGCTAGAGTGGGGATAGCCTCATGCAAACAGCGTGCTGGGGTCCTGGACAAGTGCTGAGCTCAGAGGTGCAGCCTTGGGTGTTCTAGGCACCACCCCCTCCCTTTCTTCCTTTCCACTTCCTTCTCCGCCCCTCTTCCTCTCCTCCTTTTACCTCCCACTCCTCTCCTGTCCGCTCCCCTTTCCTCCTCTGTGGTCGCAGGCTGCGGCCCTGCCCTGGCCGGCTGCCCAGTCACCCTGCTGGGAATCCCTGATCCATCCATATTGTTCGTATCTGCCCACCATCCCTTTTCCCTCTTCTCCTGGCAACAGAACCCCCTCCTTTGGGGGAACATCCCCCCATCCACTCTGTTTGGTTGTGGGAGCTCTTCATCACTGGTCCCTTCCAACTTATACAAGTGGCCATGAGATCCAGGCTGGGCCAATCAGAGTTCTCTGGGATTTTGCATCCTCGCTTTCCTCTAAAGTCACTAGTTGGGGTGATGTCAGCTGGAGCTGTCTGTAGACTCTCTCTTCCTGCTGCATAGAGGAAACTGTGTGCAGAAGAAAACAAGAGAAAAAGAGAGAGAGAGCGAGCACACTAAGAGCTCGAAGGACATTGTTTAGTGCCTGGATCCAGCTGTGTCTGAAGCCAGCTCTATTATCCCTGTAGTTTTCAGTTACTGGGTGCCTGAAATAGTCTTTCCCCATGAACTAGCTGGGTTAGGCTTTTGTTGCTTGTGGCTGAAAGCACCGACTGGCACACCAGTGTTCATTCCTTTGTTGACTTAGTCAGCATGTATTCAACACCTCCTTTGGGCCAAATAATTCTGGAAGATGAGTCCTGTTATTACCCCTATTTCACAGGAGGAGGACAGAGGCGTGGAGAATTGAAGCAACTTCCCCAGGGTCCTCTGTTCAGTGACGGTGGCACTGGGATTTGAATGCAGTTCTTCCTGTTTGCAAACAACCAGCCGGCTCCAGCCAGGAGCTGCTGTGAAGCCGCCCATGTGGGGTCTGAGCAGAGATGAGAGGCCAGCTTCAACTAGACATTAATAATAATTATCATTATGGCAACAACACACACAACAACAACAAGTGATGGACACTCAGTATGTGCCAGGCCGTATTCCAAACATCTCTATGGATTATCTTCGTGAGGTGGGTGTATTTCTTAATTTATCCCCATTTTACAGATATAAAAACTGTAAAGAGATTCAGAAAGGTTAAGTATCTTGCCGAAGATCACACAGCTGAGAAGTGGCGGGGCTGGGGTTTTCTCACGGCAACAATTTTCAGCCGAGGGTCAGAGCCTCGGACTGGGACCGGGTCTCTTCTATTCCTGAGGCCTGGCAGAGCCTCCCAGGCATCTGTGGCCGGAAATGCTGAGCTCAATCGCCCGCTGACTGGACCCGTGCCTCTCTGCCTGGCGTTCAGAGCCCCTGGGTCAGGGGCCTGGCCAATTTCCCAGAAGCAGAGTGGGTCATGCACAGGGTTCAATAAAAGTGGCCTTGGCCTGTGTGCGACTGACCTCAACAGCGGTGGGAATCAGAGTGGGAGTGATGGGGGGTGGGGAAGAACGCAGAGGGGCTGCTTCAGCTCTGGCTGGAGGCAAAGTTCAAGTTTGGTCTTCCGAGGCAGACCCTCACGGGGGCGCTCTCCAGGGTCCTGGTCTCTCCGCTGTGTTGAGGTGGGTGGGAGGCGTCAAAACTCTATCCCTCTTGGTAAGAACTGTGCATTATAATAGGGCTTCTAGAGCCAAGGCTTTTCCCCAAAGACGAGGAGGGGCAGAGCTGAAGCCACTAGAATAACTGGGGGTCCCCACAGGGGCCAGGCCCATGGATGACCCCAGAAAAGCTGAGCAGTTCTTGCGGGGGGTGGGGGGAATTCCCCTGTCTTGGTGCCTCCCCATGCTGCTTCCTCCCTCCCTTCAGCTGATCAGGGTGGAACACTCAGGACGAAACCTGCTGCCTGCTCTGGGATGCCTTCCTGGACGGGCCCAGTCCACTCCGCTGTTCACCCGCCTGGACTGGCTGTAGCTGCTCCTGTTGACATTGTAAACATTCAATGACAGTTGATTGTATTCCATGTAGCACTTGAGTAAGCACTGTTATTTACTTTGTCTTAAATTGCTTTCTCTTTTCCACTTGATTTCAACCCCACCTCCTCCTCTGCTCTGGGACCACCCATTTGATTGCATCCCACAAACACATTTTGGGTCCCGACTTGCTGGGGCATGGAAGGGTCCAGACTAAATGCTCAAAGGATTGGCTGGAAGAAAATCTCTTCATTGCTTCAGCTCAGGGATCAACGCTGCCCTGCGCTCGGGGGGCAGGGACCAGAGAGAAAACTGGCGGAGTGTCTCTGAGGCATCTCATGGGTCGGCGTGGGTTGAGTTGTGCTGTAGTAACGAGAGCCCAACATCTTAGCGGTTTACAACAGCAGAGATGTGTTTCTCACTCACTGAACACCCATCGTGGGTCTGCTGGGGGCTTTGCTCATGTCCTCTCACTCCAGGACCCAGGTTGGTGGAGCAGCCACCGTCTTGAACATTGTTGACCACCTCAGCAGAGAGAGTTCTGGAGGGTCTCGTTATGGACTTCACTTCAGCTTACCACTCACTGGCCTGAACTGGCTGCGTGGTCCACCACACCACACAGGGGCCCAGGAGAGAAGGGCTGGCACTACGTAGGGGGCAGCAATAACGACCACCTGACACCTAGAACCTAAGGAATAGGCCACAGAAGGCTGTTCCTCCCCAAACCCAGCCTTGCCCAACCTGGTGGATGGTGGCATTTTCCACCCACACGCTCAGGCCCTAACCTAGAAGTCATCTGGATCCCTCTTTCCCTTGTCCCCAACCAGCCACTGGGGGTGCAAGCAGTCATACCTTCTCACTGCCACAGCCAATCCTGTCACAGGACTGTTCTCCCTGCTTCCGAGCTCCCTTCCTGTCACTCTCCAGAGCAGCCAAAAGGATCTTGTCTTTTTTTTTTTTAAATATACTTCTTATAACATAAACATCACCATTTTAAGGTGTATAATTTAGTGATTTTTAGTATAGCCCCTCAGTGGTGGAACCATCACCACTATCTAATTCCAGAACATCCCATCCCCTAGAAAGAAACCTTGTAACCCATTAGCAGTTGGTCCTAATTCTCCTCTCTTCCCAGCCCTTGGCAACCACGAATCTGCTTTCTGTCTCTATGGATTTGCCTATTCTGGATATTTCACAAAAATGGAATCACACAATATGTGACCTTCTGCGTCTGGTTTCTTTCACTTAGCATGTTTTCAAGATTCGTCCATGTTGTAGTGTGTATCAGCACTTCGGTCCTTTTTATGGCTGAGCGATATTCCATTTTGTGGGTAGACCACGCGTTTGGAGGCACGGATCAGCTCCACGACAGCCCTGCCCACAGCTCTCTAACGGCTCCTTCGGGGATTAGAGGAAACCCCACAGTCCTCCGCTGGCCCCCAGGCTCTGCACGGTCACTATCTCCTGTGTCTCTGACCTCGTCTGACTTTCCCACCTGTCATCCATCAACCTCCAGCCATACTGGCCTTCTTGCCTTCCTTTGACCTCGCCAAACTCACACCAGCCTTGGGGCCTTACCAATGGCTGATAACCTAGAAAGTTCTCACCCCGAATCCTATTTTGTTTCTCTGTTTTTACTTTTTATTATGGAAACCTTTCAAACAAATACACTAGAAAAAACAATGTAATGACAAACCTCTCTATCCCTCATCCAGATGTAACAATTATTGATTCATGATCAATCGATCTTGTGCGTCTATCGCTCTACCCACTGTTATTGTGGATTATTGTGAAGCAAAACCAGACGTGCTGCCATTGAATGTGTCGATATTCTGGCATTGTGTCTAAAGGATAAAGAGACGTCCCAACGACATAACCACAAGACTGTTGTCACACCTACGAAATAAAATATTCCCTCAATATCATTCAACATCTAGTCAGTGTTCACATGTCCCTCATTGGCTGATACATTTTTTTTTTAATAGTAGTGTTTCAGTTTATTTTTATTCAGTTTTTGCTTGGAACACTGTGGCTTCCTGCCCATATCCAGACTCAGGTGGCTTCTTAATTCAGCGAAATATTCTTGTATTTTACCCTTAATTACGACTTCTGCCTCATTTGTTCTGTTTTCTTTGAGAACACACGTTGTATTTAGATTATAACCCTCATGATTTGTATAATCACCCCCTCCTCTCATCATTGTCTTCCTGATCCTTTCCTTCTGCGCGCTGGGGGCACCCTCTCCAGAGCCCGAGTATCCATCGCCAAGCTGATTTCCCATCGTGACTAGTCTGCCATATTCCCTCCCATCCAACCCTGCTTATGCATCTTTTAAAAGTCTGTAAATAGTTTGTAAGTCTAATAGGATAATCTGAATGTTGCTACTTGTTGATATAGCTCTTTTTGTTTTTTTGAGGAAGATTAGCCCTGAGCTAACTACTGCTAATCCTCCTCTTCTTGCTGAGGAAGACTGGCCTTGAGCTAACTTCCATGCCCATCTTACTCTGCTTTATACGTGGGACGCCTACCATAGCATGGCTTTTTGCCAAGCGGTGCCGTGTCCACACCCGGGATCTGAACTGGCGAACCCTGGGCCACCGAGAAGCGGAACGTGCGAACTTAACCACTCTTAAGTCTTATTGAATCTGTAGGTTAACCCATCCTCTCTCTTCTCCTGCATTCTCTCTCTCTCCGCTTGCAATCGATGTGATGAAGAAAGTAAGTTGTACGGACTTTAGAGTTTCCTGCTGTCTGGAGTTCGCTGATTGCATTTTTCATGGTGTCATTGAACATGTTCCCTTGTCCCTTGTCTCTACAAAATGGCAGTTAGATCTAGAGCCTTAATCAGAGGCAGGTGAAATCTTTCAACAAGCATACATCAAAGGTAATGCTGTGCACTTTCATGCGGAGGCCCACACAGCTCTTTCCTTGTGAGTTTCGTCGCCACTGAGGATCACTGCCCAGCTGCTTAACTTATTAGGGATGCATACCATTGCTATTCTAGCCCAGTGGTCCTCAACTGGGGTGGTTTTGCCTCCGAGGGACATTTATCAATGACTGGAGACATTTTTAGTTGTCACCACTGGGGAGATGCTACTGGCTTCTGGGGGGTAGAGGCTAGGGACGCTGCTTGTCGTTCTGTGATGCACAGGATGCCTTCCCCGGCAGTTCTCCAGCCAAATGTCAATATTGCCAAGGCTGAGAAGCCCTGTCCTCATCTAGCACCTTCTTTGTGGAGATTGAATTGTTAGTCCCAATTCTTCATCTTTCTGCAGTGAAAGTGTGTGCCCACACAGGCTGTGGCCTCGCCGTGAGTGGGGAGGACTTCCCACCTGGTGACTTTGGGCTTGTGGGGGCTGATGGGGCGTTAGCAGACCTGATGTGAGCAATGACTTGAACTTTGCGCTCAATAGTATAACCTTAACAAGAGGTCACTACATAGCAGGACACAGAGGTCCTCCTCACTCCTTGCAGGGCATCCCACGCCTCATGCAGCTGTGCTGTCGTTCATTCGACCACCCCCGACCGATGTTCTCTGGGCCATTTCCAGTCTTGCTTTTACAAACAGAGCTGCGGTGAATAACTTGTGCAAACACCTTGTCGTCTTTTGCTAACGATATCTTTGTTTCTGCAGATATTTTCTCAACTACTTTCTTCTGATCATTCAGGATTCTGCTTAAATAAATGTCACCTCCTCAGAGCGGTCCTCCTTGATCACATTTGCCAAACTGGCCACCCCCATCGCAGGTCATTCTTGAATCACCCATTACTCTGAAGTGTCTTCTCTCGTCTTCTCTCCTCACCACAGCGCAGGCTCCAATGTCCGCCGGCTGGGGGACAGAGGACTTTGTCTTATTGCCCCCTGTAGACCCAGAGCTCAGCACGTGGCTAAGGGACTGAGGGGGTTCCCAGGGTCTTAAAACCAGGACAGTCTTGGGCAAGCTGGGACCACGTGGTCACCCTGTCACATAGGTGCTCGTTAAAAATTTATGGAATGCATTCATACACACTAGGAGTGCATATGTCTTGTTTGAACTACACAGCATCTAATTAAGTGTATTGTCATTAGGTAACTTTTATAAGCCAGAGTATTTCATATAAAGATCTGGATTCTTGCTTTCTGGAAAAATCAGATGATCACCTATCATGGGTCTGCATTTCTACGTGGCAGCCGTCACCTGGAGCAGAATTTTGGCCATCTGTAGATGGGACCTCCGTTTGCCGGCCCCCGCAGCACCCGCCACTCACATTCCTTTCATCTCCCCACCTGCTCAGCCCTGGCTGCTGTTTGCAGGTTTTGTGGCCCAATCGCCTGGCAGCTGGCTGCACAAACTTTGGAACTGGACAGATTTGGATTGAGGTGGGGGCCAGGACACCTACAAGTTGTGTGACTTTGGCTGCTTGCCCAACTCTCTGGGCCTGAGTTTCCTCCACTTTGTCTCCTTCTCTCCTCAGGTTACGGGTTACGGCATCATTTCTAGACAATCCCGTTACAACATGAAGGTCTTACCAGGTCGAAGGACTTATTGATCCATCCTTCCTCTTTTCCTGATCCCACTCTCCAAATCAGAAAGCTGGGCCTGCAGGGCCTGGTGCCCCTCGTTGCCCCACAGCCTTGTGGAGACACTGAGCTCAGAGCCTGGCTCGGCGAAGGCTGGGTTGCTGTGTAAGACCCAGTGTGCTCCAGCCTAATAGCGAGGGCAGGAGCCCCAGTGTGGACATTGCCATGGTGATCACCCCACAAGATGGGTGCTGGGTGCTGGGTCTGGAGACCAGAGAGGGAACGGGAGACGGGGCTGGAGGCGAGAGGCTCGCTAGGGCGGAGGATGGAGAGCAGAGCTGGCGAGGGGCTTGAGTATTTCCATTTCAGGCTCTCTCTGATCCCTCTTAAAACGCAAATCCCCGGGGAGGGCCAGGCGCTGGCTGTTTTCAAAGTGGAACATTTGAGGCCCTGGCAGTCTGAAATCAGAGACTTAGACTAGCTCTGTCAGCTCCCTTCCTCATCCCTGGGGATGACGTGAAAGCTGCAGCTCGAGGCAGGCCTCAGGGGTCTGGGGCAGCCTCCGCCTGTTCTGGGCTCTGGGGGAGCTGAGAGATGCATCATCCTGCACTCTAGGTTCCCTCTCAGAATCTCCTCCGCCCTTCCCAGCTGAAGTGTCCCCTCTTCCAGGAAGTCTTCCTGAATACTCTCCCCCCAGTCCTGATGAGGCTTACCCACTATGCTCCTGGCAGCCTGTATTCCCTCCCTCAGAGCTTTGGGTCATGCCCTGCGACTGTGATACTTGACGATTCCTCCAGAAGCATTGTGAATTCCAAGGGGGTGGAGCTGTGGTCTGCTCCACTCGCCCTGGTCTCCCTTCCACCCAGGGCCAGCGTGTAGCAGATGTGAATAAATGGGTGTGAGTGATGGAGGAAGACATGATTGATTTGCCACTGCACGGTTTAGCCAGGGCTGCGGCTGAGGCGAGAGGCGCATGAGTGGGTGGAGGGAGAGCTCAGAGAGGAAGAGAGGCTACTCCAGCTTGGATGGGAGCTTGCTTGCTGAAGCCCACCCCCTCGGTGGCCTTGCAACCTCACCTCCTGCTTGCTGCCCTTGCAGTTCATGACGAGCGTGGGTGGGGATGTCCGCCGCTCGGGCGATGGTGGAGTGGGCAGCCTCCCCAAGGCTGGGGTCTTGGGTTCCTCCCTGGAAGGTGGCCCAGAGAGTGGTGCTGGGCTGAGGGAAGGGGAGGGAGCCCATGTGCGTGTGCACATGTGTGCCTGTCATGAATCATTCAGGGCCCAATTTTGGTGCCCCTCATGGGTAGACAAGTCTGGCAGGTGTCCCTTCCTCTCCACTTCTCCTGGGTATGTCCCAGTCTCCTTGGCTTTTTCTCCCAGACCTACTTAACTAGAGTAGAGCGCACTGGGCATCCTCCAGGCTGCCTGGCAGAGGAAGGTGGCAGACCCATCACCTTTACCCAGGGAAAGGACCTGGAGGTGGGCGTTGGGGGTGGGAGGGGACTTCCCTTCAGCAAGCACCCTGCCCCGGAGACCTCCCCCTGGGGTCCGACCCAGATCGCTTCTGCTGCATGTACAAGCGCTTCCCGCTGAGCTTGCCCTTGACCAGGCCATGAGGGCCACAGTGGTGCGGCCCTGCCCGACCTGCAGCTGTCAGTGGCCAGCTGCACAGGGGAAATATTGCAGCCTCTTCCCCTGGCTTTTCCAACTTTCTCTCCATTCAATTGAAAAAGGGAGGTCATAAATGTGGCAGGTTCATTAACTAGAAAATACACTCCAAACCACACAAATGAAATTCAACCGACTGACAGAATAACACTTTTTATGGCTTTGTTCTTCATGGCTGAGAGGGAGGCCTTTGTCTCTGTCTGCGTGTGGTTCTGAGCATCTCTCCATCGTGGGGCCGGCAGCCCCCGTTGGCCTTGGCCTGACCAGCTGTGCTTCTAAAACGTCACTCCTGGGGGCAGGTCAGCTCTGTGGCATTCACCCACGGCTAGCAGGGCCCCTGGAGAGCAGGATGGGGAAACTGAGGCCCAGAGAGGTTGAGTGCCTTTTCAAGGTTCCACCAGCCCTTTGGACCCACGAGCTTTCAAGGATCCTGCAAACATATCTGAGACCTTAAAATATTTATTGGCTACCAAATGGGAAAAGAAAACTGCGAAATCGAAATTAATAAATGTTAAATGTCTACGAAATCTAACATTAGGTCTACTGCATTAATGACTACATCTGGTATTCATAAAAGTGTCATTATGCGTGAAAGCAATTTGTCAGCGACACTTTCTCACTTGGTAAGAAATCCCGGGTAGGCAAGAGGATGGATGGGAAGGCCGAGCCAACTGCCAATTAAATCAGCGTCTGGTAGCCCAACTATTCCAAGAGCGAAATTATAAAAATCCTTTAAAAATTGTTGGCAAAAATGTTATATTGACTGTGAGCTATTGGTGCACTTGGCTCCGAGAGACAGGAGGGCTTCAAAAGTCCTCCTGTCTTGGGCCCGGCCCAGGTCCGGCACCTGCCCTTGGTGGGTGTGAAGTCTCAGGCAGGGCCTTTCCAACATCTTTCCCACCAGTAATCCCTCACCATGAGGAGGCAGGAAGGAGCCCGTGGGGACCCCTCTTGCCCCTCTGATTCTGTCGCCAGTTCACTCTGCAGGGCTGGTTGCCATCTTCCCGTTAAGAAAAGCTGCTTGGAGTCTGGGCACACAGCTGCAAGCCCACAGCCTGGGCAATGTTGGGACTAAAGCCGCAGGCTTGACTGGGGAGAAGCCAGGTCTTGGGAGAAGCCCGAGTTGGGTTTGGTGGTTCCCGGCTGGGCAGGGGTGTCTCAGATCTGGCCCATGACAGGGATGTGAATGACTGGACTGGTGGCCCATCTCTGGTCCAGCATCAGATCTTAGCCTGGCTCTGCTGCAAAGAGCTGTGTGACCTTGACTGAGACACTTTCCCTCTCTGGGCCTCATTCAGTCCTTCACTTGACCACTGAGGGTATGAGACCATCCCTTTGAAGTCTGAGAGCAAGAAGAAGTCTGCTAATGAAATCTCCCCATTTTACAGCTGAAAGGAATGATGCTTAGAGAAGGGAAGGGATCCATCCAAGGTTACACAGGGAGATAGGATTGAAGTGCAGCCAGAATCCCCTTCTGATTCCCACCATGCCATCCCACTTCCCAATTCCATCTCCACTTCCTCCACCACAGGGCCTTCCTGCAGGGCAGACAAGGGACCCAGCCCCTGTGAGGGCCAACGTATCCAGGGCCTCAGGCCACTGAGAGCAGATGACATCAAATCATTCCCCATGAGGCTCTTCCTCCATCTGTTCCCCCTCCGTGAGAGAGCACGGAACCTGGAGTCAGAATCCTGGGCTCAGACCGGCCCTCCCATAGGTAAAGGGTGTGTGACCCTGGGCAACTGATTCTCAGTTTTCAAATCTGTAAAATGGAGCAAAGACAGGCTTTACCCATCCCGTGCGGTGGCAACAGCTACCAGCAGCCGTTTCTCGGGGGCCCGAAACCCCTCTGGAGTTTCTTATGTCATTAATGTCGCTAATTCTATGATCAGTCGCATAGAAACCACTCTTTCTGGAGAGAGGAGAGAGCAAGGGCCTGCTCCTTTCAGAGGCTGTGGGGGGAGGGGCTGGCCTGGTGCCAGGAGCTACAGCTGCCATCCAGCAGGACGCTTCCCTCTCCCAGGGGCCCAGGGGGACCCAGGGGGACCCAGGCTCGAGGTGGCACTGCTGCTGCTGCTGCTGCTGCCTGGCTCAGCTCTGGCTCCCTCCTGTCCCCATCCCCACCCCCAGTCCCCTCCCCCTCTGATCAGAGAGCCCGACGGGTCCAGAGTTCCTGAATGAGGCCGGGAGCCTCCTGATCGGGGTCTTTCCTGGAGCGAGGCCCCTGCTCCCCGGAGGAGGGGTTGCCGGGGGGCAGGGCTTCTTGGCTGGGGGCCTGGGCACCCAGGCACACCTTTTCTGGGTGAGGATTGCAGCGAGCAATGTGTTTCCAGCCTTTGGCCAGCCGACATTGGAGAACGTTCTGGACAACACTGAGCACTGGCTCCCCTGAGCCAAACAATCTGGGAGGAAACGAGGTTGAGGTTTATTCTCTGAGGAAACCTGTGGCCCTCTTTCCTCCATCTCACCTCATTCACGAAAGGGTTCAAAGATGAGGTCGTCGTGAATATTGATGTTTCTTGAGCACTGTACTGAGCATCGTACACGGACCGTCTTGTTCGGTGCTCACACAGCCCTGTGCGAGTAGGCCCTGTTTGTTATGACCATTTAACAGCTGGAGAAGCTGAGGCTCGGGTCACGGGCCTGAGGCTCCCCAGCAGGGAAGCCGCAGAGCCGGGGTCTGAAGGCCCATCGCGGCTCTGGAGCCTGCGACCCTGACCACCAGGTGGCGCTGTCCCTGCTGACTCTTCGGCCATCAATACCCTGGGAACTGAGCGTCTCCCAGGACCCTTGAGATAACCACCCTCCCATTCTGGGGCCTCTGTGCCTGGCCCTTGACACCCACCCCACTGTGGTCCCCAGTTCAGCTCTGGCTAGCAGGGAGCCAGGGACGAGGCGAGGTTGGGAGCCTGAAGCCTGTGGGCTGAGGTCGAGCGGGAGGCTCCAGGAGAGACCCACCGGGTTAATGAAAACTCTGTCCCTGCGAACCCCAGCAGCAACACCACCATGACGGCCTCTCCGCCTGAGGGCCCCTGGCCCTGCCCTGTTGACCCCATTCAGTGTCATCGATTGGCAGGGGCCCATGAGAGCCAAGGGGCAGGTGGATCGGTGTCCTGGGGCCTGGGGGGCTGTCCCTGTGGAGCAGGGTGAAGAGGGTGGCTGGGGTTGGGGTCCTAGCTGTGATCCTGATGACATTTCAGACCCCTGTCTGCAGAGGGGAAGGGGACGCCCTCCTGGGAGACCACGGGACAAGGGTCGTGCTTCCGTGGCTTCCTCTCAGTCCCCCCGGGCAAGGCCGCTAGGGCGGGTGTCCCAGGGCTCAGGCCCTGCAGCCCCATGGGCTTATCATCTCTGGGTCCCCCTACCGCCCGCTCAGAACCCGCTGCGGCTCCCTTCAGGCAGGACTGTCAGCCCCCAAGGGTTTGCCCTGGACTCCTTTCCTGTCACTGGGAGAGAGTGTGAGTTAAGTTCAGGGACACAAACTACCTTAATGGTAACGCTGCAGAAAAGCCTAGTGCCTTCAGAGAGCTGTTACCTTACCTGTGATCCCACAAGACGCCTCAGTGCCACCGCCTGAGTGCAGGGACGCCTCTGCCCAGAAAGCTCTCAGCCGGTCATGTCATTTTGGCCTCACCACATTCCCACTTAGAGGTGAGGGGGCAGGAGCAGCACCCCCAGTTAACAGTGTCAACTTCAGGGGCGGAGACGGACCTGTGGTCAGAGGCTCCAAACCCCCCACTCTGGCTCTTCCTCCTGCCCCAGCACCTCCAGGTGTTTTGGGGAAACTGAGGTCTCTGCCAGCTCCGAGTCTCAGTGAAGAAGTCCAGGCAGACGTTTGGCTGACTCCTCGTGTGCGCTCAGCCCCGTCCCCTAGCCTGTTTCCCAAGGCTGGGTTGTCCAGAGGGACTCTGATGGGAGGCCCTTTGATCCAAGGTCTCTTGGCCAGACGGGACCGGGAAGGAACAAATGCCTGTAGCAGCAGAGGAAGAGGCCTGGGGGACAACGGCCACCCAACTTCCCAGAGGAAAATGTTATTTGGTCGCTTGGTACCAGTGACTCTGAAAATGCCGTCCGAACTCGCCTCCTTCTCTAACCTGGCCACGCCTCTCCAGGAGCCCCTCCCTTGGCTCTCGTGTGCAGCCGGCGCGCCCTCCACCCTGCCCTTCCTGTCCCCAGGGCAGAAACCCCGGGGGAGGCTGGACATGAGTCGCTGGAGTCCCTGGGTTGGGAGAGGTTGCGGATTCAAGTGATGAAATTCATAACCAGGGACAAAGCCCGCCTCTCCTCTAGACTCCTTAGGCCCAAAACAACAACAGCAATAATAATACAGTGCTCACTACGTGCCAAACCCTTCACACACAGTCTCCTGATTGACTGTTATTAACCCGTTTCACAGAGGAGGACACCGAGACTTGGGGAGGTCGAGTGACGTGCCCGGGGCCACACATTCAGTGACAGGCAGAGGAAGGATTGAGTCCTCTTCTGCTGACGGCACTGCTCACTTTCCAGGTGCCCGAGCTCCCAGCCCCGTCACTCACTGGGGGCCTTGACTGTTACCTCTTCTTGGCCACCTCTGGGTGTGGCGGTTCCTTACAGGGCTCTCTGTGTTGGTTTTCCCACAGTGGGCAGGCCGGCCTCTCCCTCCAGCTGGGCAGGCTGTTGATGGGGAGGAAGTCTGGGCTCCAGGCCGGGGGTGTGAGCCAGGCACCCCTCCCTCTGGCTTCTCCTACAGGCAGTGGCCTCTCTCCCAGCTGCTTTCAGGAAACACCTGGAACTGCAGGGAGGTGTTTTCTGGGCAGGACAGGCAGGCTTCACACTCCTGCACAACCCTTGCCCTGGAGGCCCCGAGCCAGCAAGGCCCACTGTGCATGCAGGGGCCAGGGTGGGTGGACAGGAGATGTCATGGAATCTCAGATGCTCTGGGGGCCCTGGGAGCCCCCAGGGCTCTGCCCTCTGTTTGCCTCTCCCTGTGCCTCCCTCCGCCTGTCCTCTCCCTCTCATCTCTTTACACACTTCAGTTACTTGGCCTCGACCCAGGAGGCCGGGAGGCCAGGAGGCCGGGCAGCAGCACCTCTGCTGCGGTGCTCCTTCCAGGATTTGTAATTCTCGCCACTTTCTCACACATCGTCCCCAAAGAAAGCCCAGGCGAGATGCAGGTGGGGACATCCACAGCCCACCTGGGAGGGGTCTGAGGCTCAGGCAGGTGAGGTGTCAAAGACTGCAGGGTGCATTGGGGGAGAACCCAGACCTGGTCTTCCAACAGCGGAAAGGTAGTGCTGGTAACGATTCCCGCGCTGGCTTCAGCCTCGAGCAGCCTGTCCTACCCGCCCTGAGGCCATGTCCTGGGGAGAAAATGGAAAAGACAGTATCTAGCATTCGTCAAACAACTGCTAAGGTACCCATTCTAACTGCTTTGCATGTCCTACTAATTTATTCAATTTCACCACAACCCTGTGCAGTTGGTACTGCTATAATCTCCACTTTACAGATGGGGAAACTGAGGCATGGAGGGGTATCCTTACTGTCACACTATTAGTGAGTGGCACATCCAGATTCAAATGGGGGCTGCCTCTAGAGGACTGCTAGGCCAGATGCTATTGTATTTGGTAGTGATTTATCAATATTTATGGGAAAATATTTTAAGTGTAAAAATTAAATGAATTGATGTGTACATTTACGCAATTGTGCAATTGTGCACACCTAGACCATCTCAGAGCATCTGCTACATATTTTTACCTGTATTGGGAGGCCATCGGGGGCAGCCGCCAGGGGACAGGCTCTGGAGTCATGTCAGAATGTCCTGGATTTGAGTCCTGCCTCCCCAACGCATTAGCTGTGAGTTAGTTAGGCAATTAACTTGTAATTAATTGCAATTAGGCAAATTACAGAACTTCTCTGAGCCTGTTTCACCCTCTGTAAGACGAGGATAATAACAAACCCTCCACCTCACGGGGTTGTTGGGAGGATTAAGTAAGAAACCACATATAGGCGCCGGCCTGGTGGCACAGTGGTTAAGTGCGCACATTCCGCTTTGGCGGCCCGGGGTTCGCTGGTTCAGATCCTGGGTGCGGACATGGCACCACTTGGCATGCCATGCTGTGGTAGGCGTCCCACATACAAAGTAGAGGAAGATGGGCACGGATGTTAGCTCAAGGCCAGTCTTCCTCAGCAAAAAGAGGAGGATTGGCAACAGATGCTAGCTCAGGGCTAATCTTCCTAAAAAAAAAAAAAAAGAAACCACATATAAAGTACTTGGCATAGTGCCTGACACGTAGTAACAACTCAACAAATGACGGTTTTTATTGTTTAAAAAAAATCTGCCACTTGCTCGTGGTGTTTTGGTGGGGCCTTCAGGTGGTATGGTGGGAGATCTCTGGGGTCCATGTCCCCAGTGTTCCCTTTATCTCTTGCTGCATAAAAAATCACCCCAAACTTACCAGCTTAAAACAATGGCCTTTATGTCATTTAAGATTGGAGCAGGGCTCAGTGGGGATAGTTCCTCTCTGCTCCGTGTGGCCTCATCACCGGCGGACTGAGGCTGGATCGTCCACGTTCCAGATGGGCTACTCACATGCCTGACGAGTTGGAGCCGGCTGACAAGTCGGGGTGGGCCAAGGGCCTTGGTTTCTCTCTCTGCAGCCTGCTGGGCTTCCTCACAGCATGGTGGCTGGAGTCTAAGTGCGAGCATCCCAAGAGAGCCAGGAGGAGGGTGTCTTACCTTTTATGACCTAGATTTGGAAGTCATGTAACATTGCTTGTGTTGAAGCAGTCACAAAGGTCCTCCAGATTCAAGGAAGGGGACATAGAACCCATTACTCAATGGAAGGAGTGTCAAAGTCACATTCTAGGAAGAGCAGGTGGGGTGGGAGATATCATGTCATCTATCTTTGGAAAATAGACTCGGCCACCAGTCTACTTTAATTGGTCAGGATGGGTGAGGCTCTGCCCTGGATACCAGCAGCTTAACACAAGGAAGCCATATTTCTCACTCTGGTTGCAGTCCATGTGGGGTGGCCAATGCCTGTTGGCTGCCCTCCTCCATGCAGGAAATAAGGAATCTGGGCTCCTTCCACTTTATGACACTGCCATCTGAAACTTGTGCCTTTGAAGTTCATGTGGAAGAGGGAGAGAAAATGTAGATGAAAATACAGGGGTTTTATGGCCAAATCTAGAAGCAGCACCCGACACTCAGCCTGCATCTCATTGGCCAGAACCCAGCCCAACCCAGATGGCCCAACCCGACTGCAAAGGGAGCTGGGAAATGTAGTTTTCCTGTGTGCCCAGGAAGAGGAAAGGGCATTGGTGAGCATCTGGGTAGGCTCTGCCACACTCATCTTCTAAGACTTTGCCTAGAGAGCACAGGGATGGATTGAGGTCGTGTTGCTCACTGCTGTATACCCAGTTCTCATCACATTGCCTGGAACGTAGTAAATGTGTCTTCAATGAATGAATGAACAGGGAGACGGCCTCCACTTTGGCCCTGGCTTCTTAGCTTTGGGGTCAAGTGCATAAGGCTGAGTAAATCTTACTGTGATAAAGTTTGGGGAGTGGTGGTTCTCATGGGAGAGCTAGAGTTTAGGTTTGACCGCATCTTCATTGACCCACCAAAGATGACCCTCTCACGAAGCTCTGTGTGGGTGCGGTTGCAGTGGCCATCATGTCATGGGGCCCCCATGCTTCGTGGGACTTGGAGAATGAGTTGCAGATGTTTGCAGTAAGCAGCTTTGGTGTAGAGGGGCGTGCCGAGGGGCGCGAGTGGGGCACCTGCAGCACCTGGCACATGGGGGTAGTCACGAGGGGTGGGAGGAAGATTAGGAGGGTTCCTGGGGTGAAAAGGCTTCAGAAAGGTAAGAGTCATACACCAGATATAAGGGATCATGGTGAAAACTGATTGAGTACAAATACCCACCCATCCCTGGCCCCAACACGGAAGTCCTAGGGCTGCCTCAATTCCCACAGCACAGAGTGACTGATGCCTGAGGCATCCATCTGACTGCCACTTCTGGCAAAATGAGAAATGAGGGCTTCTTTGATTTCCAAGTAAGAAATTAGTTTCCTGGATCAGGAAGCTGGTCCAGGCTGCCGCCTGGGAGATGCGCGTGCTGCCGGGGACCCTGAAGGGCTGCAGACACGGAGTGTCCACTAGTCCTCTAGGGTTGGAAGCCTGCTCGCCCTACTCCCCCGTGAACTCCCTCCCGCTCTGTCTCTTCTCCCGGCTCTGCGTCCCCAGGCCGTGGATGCTGGAGCCACTGGCAGAGCTGGGAAGCCAGGATGAGCAGCGTTGGGAAAAAAACTGAGAAGAGGAAGATGTGGGAATGTTAAGTTTCAGGGGCGTGGAGAGCATCCCGTCGCAGACAGTTTACAAAGTAGGCAGCGAGAAGGTGCTCAATAGATCCTCCATTAATTTGGAAAAAAAGAGAAGAAGCTTATAAAGCATCTGCCCTGTTATTAATGATGACGGTAATAAAGAAAATAAAAATAACGGTTGCCATGTATTCGGCACTAGGTACCACCCACTTGTAGTGAGTGATTTATGAACATGTTTCTTACTTAATCCCTTTGCCCCAAAGAGGCTGTAGGTAAGGCACACAGAGGACTCCCCAGGGGCTTGTTGTGAGCTGTCTCTTTTCAGGTGATTGGGGCTTGATGGGGTGGTGGGAGGGCAGCCCCTGCCACTTCTCACCAAACCTCGGTTTTCCGGTCAGCACTTGTCTCCGGAACGGGACCCTCACGGTTACTTGATTGGTGTTTTTCCTGCTGGACTATAAGTCCCAGAAGACTGAAATCGGCGTCTGGTTTTCTCACACTTGTATCTTTACCTCTCACAGTGTGGAACTTAATTGTTGAATAAATGAGTAAATAAACCAAAAGGTCAGTGTTTCCAGGCCCTCTGACAGGCTCCCTCGGACCTGGGAGTGGTGGTTCTCCTGGAAGCTCTAGAGTTCGAATTTCACCCCCGTTAAACTCGGGAGGAGGGGCCAGAGAGCTCCAGTCTCCCAGGCCCAGAGCTTCCTGACACCTCCTCTCCTTCTTTTGAAAGTCAGTTACACGCTGGTTATAAATTGCTATGTGACAAACTGGCACGAGGCTTCATAGTGTATTAGTCAGCCTTCTCCAGGGAAACAGAACCGATAGGATATGTATATATATATATATATATATATGAAGATTTATTACAGGAATTGGCTCACATGATTACGGAGGCTCAGAAGTTCCACCATCTGCAAGCTGGAGAAGCAGGAAAGTCAGTGGTGTAATTCAGTCGAGTCCGAAGGCCTGAGAACCAGGAGCTCATGGTCTAAGTCTGAGTTCAAAGGCCCGAAAATCAGGGGGCTGGCTGTGTAAGTCCTGGTCTGAGTCTGAAGCCCCAAGAACCAAGTGTACCAATGTTCAAGCTCAAACAAAGAGAGGAAATTTGCCCTTCATCTGCCCTTTTTGTTCTATTCAGGCCCTACGTGGAGTGGATGATGCCCACCCACTTTGGTAAAAGGAACCTTCTGTACTCAGTCTACCAATTCAAATGCTAATCTCTTCTGGAAACACCCTCACAGACACAGCCAGAAGCAGTGCTTTGCCTGCTCTCCCGGCATCCCTTAGCACAGTCAAGTTGATACATAAAATTAACCATCACAGGTCCACCCCCTGTCAACTTGGCACCCATACGCATCTCCTTAAACCATACCCAATCTCCAGATAAAGACAGTAACGAGGTCAGAATTCCACCCGATGTGACAGAATTATGCTGTGTACCACCGAAAAAGCACTGGCCCTTCCCCAGAGGAGGCGGCCGAGTCCTTCAGTGATATTTGCTCTCTCCCGATAGCCCAGAACTTCAATACTATGATGCAAAACTAACAACATGTAAATACTGACAGAAAGTCAGTCCATCGTATGTTCCATGGTAAGGGAATAAGAGAGGAAAGAAAACAAAGATGCTTGCTTAATATACGTATATATACACACAAATGTGCTCACAACAAATAAGGAGGAAATATGCACGACAATACTCATGGTCACGTGGTCACAGCTGGTATTTATAACCACCTTCCTCCATTGCCCATTCTGACTCCCTCTGCCTTCAGGGAGCACCTCGGCTGAGGTCATCCTGCCTGGGTGGGGTGGCTGTACTTTATCATTGACCTTCATCACAGGCCATGGTAATACTAAGAGAGCCCCGAGGGATCTCTTGTATTCCAGATAAACTCTTCCTTCCCTTGTGGATAGCAGTTCAATTTCCCCATTGTAGCGAGGGTCAAGCACCCCAGCCAGTACCATAATTCCTTTCCTTGCCTTGTTGATTCAGAGGCATGAAGAGCCCAAAGTGACCAGCTGGCAGTCTTCACTTCCAGTTCAATGGAATCATTGTTGTGTCTCCTGGTGAAAGCCTTTGTCCCTCTGTGACTAAGACCTCTAGGCCAGCAGAGCTAAAGTTGCAGGAACAGGAAGCAAAAATTTGCTAGTGGGTTGCTAGGGGTAACAGTGAGAGGTGCCACCCCTTGATTCCTGGACCGTGAATCCCGGCTGTGGAGAAACAGCACCAGGGTTTGGAGGCTGATTCAGAGCATATACAGCTTTTTAGAGAACACTGCCTTGGTCCTGTAAGGTATTGTCACCTAGCTGGGGCTCACACCGAATCTTCAAAAGGCCATTCCACTGTTCTATCAGGCCAGCCGTTTCAGGATGGTGGGACACATGGTAAGACCAGTGACTCCCATGAGCATGGGCCCGATACCGCACTTCTTTTGCTGTGAAGTGAGTTCTTTGGTCAGAACAATGCTGTGTGGAATGACAGTGGAGAAAGCATTCTGTAAATCCACGGATGGTAGTTTTGGTAGAAGCATTGCATGCAGGGAAGGCAACTCCATATCCAGAGAAAGTATCTATTCCAGTAAGGACAAAAGGCTGCCTCTTCCAGGACAGAAGCAGTCTAATAGAATCAACCTGCCACCACGTAGCTGGCCGTTCACCCTGGGGAATGGTGCCATCGCGGGGGCTCGGTGTTCGTCTCTGCTGCTTGCAGATTGGGCACTTGGTGGTGGCCGTAGCCAGGTCAGCCTTGATGAGTGGAAGCCCACGTTGTTGAGCCCATGCATAACCTCCATCCTGCCACCACGGCCACTTTGTTCATGTGCCCATCGGGTGATGACTGAGGTGGCCGGGGAAAGAAGCTGACTAGTGTCTATAGAATGGGTCATCCTATCCGCTTGATTATTAAAATCCTCCTCTGCTGAGCTCATCTTTTGGTGAGTATTCACATGGGACACAAATAGCTTCATGGGTTTTTCACTCATTCGGAGAGGTCTATCCAAATACAACTTCTTCCCATTTCTTTGTCACCAATTTTCCAATCATGTTCCTTTCAAGTCCCTGAGCATCCAGCCAAACCACTGGCCACAGCCCAGGAATTTCTCCTTCCAAGAAAAGGGAAGAACCAGGTGCATTGCCCACAGTTCTCCCCACTGGGAGGATTTCCCTCCATCACCGTCCTTCAGGGATGTCCCAGAGAGAGGTTACAGTTTTACAGCTGTCCACTTCCGGGTGGTACCTGGATATTGTGCAGAACCACCTATGAATCAGGCCCAAGTCTTTTCTTCCTCTGTCAACTGATCGTAGGGAGCACCTCATCAGGGTGTAGGTTCAGGCTGGGAGAGAGAAGCCAGTGTAGTGGGAGTGGAGCCCACGGGCATTTGGGCCGTTTCTCCATGTAATTGACTTGTGCTTGAACTCGATCTCATATACGCCACTTTGATGTGGAGTGTTGGTGTGCATCCAAACTTTACGGGTTGGTGGATCAGATAACACCCAGAAATAATGTTTTACCAGCTACCTGGACATCCCTTAGCCCATTCAAGTTGACACATCACAGTAGCTTAACACAACAATTTATTACTAACTCTCACATTTCTGTGGGTTGACTAGACTCAGCTGGGTGATCTCTTTTGGGGTCTCTCATGTGGTTTCAGCCAGATGGTGGCTGGGGCTATAGTCATCTGAAAGCTCGACAGGGCCAGATGTCCAAGATGGCTTCTTCCTGTGCATGGCTGGTGACTCATTTGAGATGGCCAGAAGAGCTGGGGACTGCCCAGCAATGCCTCCCTCTTTATGCAGCCTCTCCATGTGGCTAGCTTGGGCTTCCTCACAACATGGAGGACAGTTGGACTTCTTACATGGTGGCTGGCTTTCCCGAGTCAGTGTTCCGAGAGTCCTAGGTGGAAGTTACAAGGTTTCTGGTGATCTAGCCTTGAAAGTCATGCAGCGTTACTTCCATCATATTCTATCGGTCAATAGCAAGTCACAGGCCAGCCCAGATTCAAGGTGAGGGGACCACACAAGGGTGTGAATATTGAGAACTGTGGTTTACTGTGGGGTCATCTCTGGAAACTGGCTACTACAGGGCTGAAGAGGAGATGTGGGGTAGAAGGCAGGTCTCTGTGCTGGGAGTCAGAAGAGCTGGATGCTACTCCTGGCTCTGCTGGTCACCCTTGGACAAGTCTCTTGACCTTTCTGGGTCTTAGCTTCCCAAGGTATGAAATGACAGGATGATCTTGTACATTCCCCCTGGCACCAGCAGGCCTGGGCTTGGCTCCATGAAGCACAAGGCTCGCCCTGCTGTCCAGGCTTACTCTGGTGGAGTAAGTGGGCCCATTGCCCACCTCCAACCCCGCAGCCTATGACTCCAGCGAGGCTCCTAGATGTGAGACCTAGGAACAGCTGGGACTCGAAGTCCTGAGCTTCAGAAAAAATCTCTCTCCCCAGCCATCTCTGGGCACATTATTCACAAGTTCATTACTGTTTCATTTAATCACCAAATGTCATCCAAAGGCCATTTATTTTGCCTTCTCACCAGAGATTTATCTATTTATTTTATGTTTCAATGAATTGTTCAGGATTCTGTCATTTGGGGCCTTATTTTGTAATTCATTTGGCAAGTTCCAACAAGGTGGAAATGATGCCATATGGAACACAGTACCTTTTGGGCCCAGCTCCGGGCTCCCTTCCCCAAAAGAGCCTCCCCTGAGCATCTCTCCTCAGATGGGTTGCCCCGGGCACTCTCCGCCTTTCCAATGGGTAATGAGGGGAGAGATGCAAAATTCTGCTCTTCCCTTGAATCCGAACCCTGCTTCCCCCGAGACTCAGATACGTGCGCCAGGGCTGCAGCAGGAGAGCATGACGGCTCTGCAGCAAACACCCCTTGGTTTGGGTTCTGATTCTGCCACTTAGTCATCAGCCTTGGGCCTTAGTTCCTTTGGGCAAGTGGCTTAATGTCTCTGAGACTCAGTTTCCTCATCTATGAAATGGGATGGTAATAGGCATCAGCATCTATAGGGTTGTTAAGAAGGTTCAATGGGATGAGGCCTCTCCGGTGCTTCCCCAGCACCAGGCACATAGTTAGTGCTCCTTAAATTAGCTGTGAGCTCATTTCATCCTGAACTCAAAGTAGAACAGGGTGACCCAAAGCAGCCCTCGCCAAGAAGCAGGGGATTAAAGGTCAGAGGGCTTGAGGAATTGAATGCAACAGGGCCCTGCCAGGGTGGTGGCTGACCCCATCCCCTCAGCCTCAGGTCTGATTGGGAGACTCCGAGTCAAAGACTTAGCCCAGCGACCCTCCCAGGCTTCTTTGCCGCTGCCTGAGAGCTGGTTGCTGAGCCAGCAACCCCGGAAGGGCAATTGTTCTAAGAGGTGAATGGCACCGCGGCCTGAAACCCAAGCCCATGTCCGTATCTCAAAGCCTCATCTGGCCTCCAGGCAGCTTTACGGGCTGCGTGGCAAAGTCGGAAAGGCTCTGAGCTAGGCCCCCTTCTGCTGGGGAGCCCCTGCCCCAAGATTCTGATTCCCAAGCCTGGGGTGGGGCCTGGGGTGAATCCCACGGGATTCAGAACAACTGCCTTCTGTGGGTCCTTCTCCAATCCAGAAGCTTCCCAGTCCTCTTCGATTCTTAAAAAAAAAAAAAATGTATTTGCTTTTCTACTTACAAGATCAATACTGGTGCAATAAAAGAGACTGAGAAGGCTCAGAAAAACCCACCTGGGGGAAAACAGCGATCCTGCTCCCCAAGGAGCGCGAACACCTTTGATGATGTGCTCCCTGCCTCTTGTCTGCGTGAATGTCACGGCTAACATACTATTCACACTGCCTGTTTTAGCCTGCCTGCTCAGTTAAGGGAGTAATGCCACAAATGCTCCTCCTCGGTAGGAATTTCAGCATCTGCCCCCATCCTCCATCCATGATCTGAGACTGGCTCAAAATATTCTTCCCCTCTGGCAGATTTGCCTTCTTTCTCTAGGACCCCCATTTCCAGCCGGCATCCCCAGGTTCCCCAACCGAAAATACGTTCCCTGGACCCTCTCTTCTCCTCAAGCTGTTTTTCCATGTTCCCTCTTTACTGCCAAAGCTCCCTTCTCTCCCTACCCCATTCATCTCCCCTTAACGTATTGACTTCCCGACCCCAAAACACAGGCTCTTGCCTCTCCCGGGCCCCTGAGATGTTTGAGGGCAGCTCTGTCCCATAGAAATAGAATGCCAGCCACATATGGAATTTAAAATCTTCTAGAAGCCATGTTCAAAAAGTAAACAGAGACAGATGAAATTTATTTTAATATTATATTTCATTTAACTCAATATGTCCAAACTATCATCATTTCAAACTGTAACATGTAGTCAATATAGAAGTTATTAATGGGATATTTCACATTATTTTTATTTTTTTGTACCAGCTCTTGAAATCTGGTAGCACATCTCTGTTCAGACTGACCATAGTTCAGGTGCTCAGTAGCCACGTGTGGCCGGTGACCGCAGTATCATATCGAGAGGGCTCACCAATGGCCCAGTGGTCAAACCCAACCACCTCTTTTCAGGAAACCAGTTCCTAGAGTTTGTTCTCGTGCCCAGCACGGCTTCTCGTGCTGCCTCTTGTTCACCTTTACATCTTTATTTCTGAAACTTCTTTTATAAGGTCAGTAATACATGATTGTTTCTAAATATCAGCAAAATCCAGACACAGTGATTGACATTTTTGAAATAAGATTTTGTGGGGCTGGCCCTGTGGTGTGGCGGTTAAGGTCAGCACACTCTGCTTCCGTGGTGCAGGTTCTTGGGTTCAGACCCCGGACACAGACCTACACCATTCATCAAGCCGTGCTGTGGTGGCGACCCATATACAAAGAATAGAGGAAGATTGGCACAAATGTTAGCTCAGAGCCACTCTTCCTCAAGCAAAAAGAGGAAGGTTGGCAACAGATGTTAGCTCAAGGTGAATCTTCCTCACCAAAGAAATACAATTTAAAAAAAAAAAAAGATCTCTGTGGACTTCTCTCTCCCCAGGCCCTTGTAGACGACTCTTCCTGGTCAGGCAGAGGGATCACCTTGCATTAGGACTAATTATGGCCAGAGCACAAAGAGACAGGAGTAGTCACTGTTGGGGTTTTTGAGAATCAAAGGGAAGGTCCCAGGAGAATCTGAGTTTGGAATCTTTGTCACAAAAACAGACAGGACAGAGCAGAAAGGAGAGCCCAATTCTGCCTCCCTTCTACCAGGAGTAATGAGACAAGGACACTCAGGCCAGTTTCAGAGCAGAGAAAAGGATATTTTACAGGATCTTCAGTGGCCTATAGAATCGTTGGGGGGCTGAAGGCCCAGACCCCAATCGAATTTTCAGGATTGATTCCTATACCCGCGAAGCGGAACTGGGCCACCAGTGAGGAGGCTGTTGCTTCCGTGGTCAGAAAGCCTTTGTGGACCGTGGTGGGGGGGGGCCTGCTCTTACAGCTGCTGGTTTCAGACCCTCCCCACTGCCACCACGACCAGTGCCACCGCTGCTCTGACCCAGCTGCTGCATCAGGACACTGCTGCCACCATCCACGCCAACAGCATTGGGCCCTGAGCTCTGCCACGTCACTGGATTTCAGGTCACTGGAACTCCCTAGAGGTGGGGCTATAGCCACCAGACAGAGATAGTCAAAGCAGCTAAGCCCTGTGGAGGTCAGAGTGTTTAGAAGAAGAGAAGAAGTCTACCTTTAAGATGTGGAAGAGAAATGGACTTCAGAAGTCTGGCTGGCCACATAAAAAACAGAAATAGTATTTGTTTCTTCTTATAAGGGCACTAACCCCATCGGGAGAGTCCCGCCCTCATGACCTCATCTAACCCTAACCGCCTCCCGAAGGCCTCATCTCCAGTGTCATCCCACCAGGGGTTGGTGCTTCCACATATGAATTTGGGGGGCACACAATTCTGTCCACGGCAGTGTTTTAAAAATTGCAAGATCATTGAGCTACTGAGCTGCAAGGGAGTCTGGGAAATATAGTGGGGTTTGGGGGAGACATTCCAACCTCTGCAATAGGGATGGGGCTTAGAGGACACTGGCGCCATCTGAGTGGACATCACCTGGAGGTGGCATTAGGGACCACGTAGGAGCTGATCCCCACCACAGACACCCTCACCATCTGTCACCGAGGGGACCTCCTATTGATACTGTGTCGCAGTTTCTGTAGGCTTTTAATCGATATCTATGAGCAACCAGGAAAAAAAATCAAGATCGTACTCAACATATGGCTCCATGACTTGTCTTCCCATTTGCCATGTTGTCGACTCTTTTCTGGTGTCAATAAACATCATCAATGTAAACAGTTCCCTGATATTTCCCAGTCTGAATAAAACCATAATTTATTGAGCCAAATACCTATTGTTGGGATTTTTTTGGAATAAATGTAGATTGTTCCCAATTTTGCCCTATTAGAAACAAAATTATGAATAGCATTTCAGAAGTGAAATCTAATGATAAATGACTGAGAGAAAAATTGCCCAAAAAGGGCGGACGTGTATTAAAGGCTTTCAGATATGCGTTACTAAATTGCCCTCCAGAAAAACTGTATCAAATTATACCCACAGTGGTGCAAGCCAGCACTTGTTTCCCCGTGTCTTCAACAACCCTGTGTAGTCTCACGAAAATTTTTTTCTAATTTGATAGTGGAAAGTGTCTCCACCCCGACCCCGTCTTGGAGGCTCTTCTTCCTCTGACTTTCCCCGTGTCCTGTTCACATCCGTTCCGCTTCTCGGCTGGCTCCTTCTCACCCTTGGCGCAGGTTCTCTCCTCCCCATCTGCCCTATGAACATCTGTGCTCTCAGCTCTCTGTCCAACCACCTCCTTTTCTTCCCCGACATTCCCTTGTAAATCTGAGTGGAACCAACCTCTACAATTTCCCTCCAACTGATTCCAACCCAAAAAGCCCCCAGCACCATGTCTATCCCCTCCTTAGCCTCAAATAAACATGCGAGAAGTAAGAGAATGAGAAACAACCCTCCTAGTTAAGACCTGTAACCAGAAATGGAGACAGCATGCTCGGAGTGTGTTGAAATCTCCGTGACCTTAGGGGAAATTGTTCACCCTCGGTACAGTCAAGATTTCTCCAGCAAGAACAAAACAGAAAGCCGTATCTTAAAGAATCCGCTTTCAAGTGCCTTCCTGCGGCTTCCCAGGAGCACAAGACAGATTTGGAACAGAACCAGGCAGTAGTTCTTAGGAACCACATCCCCCAAACGATGGAGGAAAAGTGGACTATAGATCTCGTTGCGAAGATCTGCGATACCGTACTTTCAGGGATGCGCTTTGGTGCACCCCCAACCAGGGCCTGGCCAACTTATTTCTGCTTCTATAAATCTTTGAAAAATAAAAACCAAACATCCACAAAAAAAAACCCCGATCTCATCTCTGTGGGCGATCCCCAATTGTCTCCTCCAGCCCTCTCTCCCGAGCTTTAGACTAGACGTTAAGTAGCTGTTCTGCTGGGATCTCAGATTCGAGACGCTACCTACCATACTGTTACCCAATCTTCCTACTGTTTTACTAGCTGACATTTAGTGAGCACTGTCTCAGGCCGAGTTTCCCCAGAGGCAGGCCCAGGGACAGAGACAGGAGTGCGAGTAGTTTATTTGAGAGGTGATCCTGGGACACGCTGGGGGGAGAAGTGAAGCTGGAAGAGGTACAGGAAGGAAGCCAATACAGGGTGTGTTAATGAGCAAGCAGCGGCTGTGGGCGGCTGGGCTCACCCCCCCCCCCGCCGGGGGCCTCCAGGAGCCTTGTAGAGCAGGCCTCAGAGTTGCCCCAGGCGGGGAGCAAAGAAGCCAGGTATTTATCCACCAGCTCTTGTCCGTAATCCCCGTGGGAGAGCTGGAAGTGCTCATGCAGTGAGCGAGGGCTCTGGGAAGGGTCCTGCAGAGGGCAGCTGTAGAAGCCATTGGCTTTTGCAGGAAAGATGAGCACCAGTGGGCCTGGAGAGCGCTCACAGCATCCACCATGAGAGCATCTGACGGGCCAGACATCACGCTATTTGTTTTGCACAGGCCAGCTCATTTAGTCACCGCCAGCAGCCCAGGAAGTAGAATCTTATGACCGCCACCTACAGATGGGGAAACTGAGGCTTGGAGATGTCAAAGGATCAGCTCAGGGTGACACACATCAGAGTCTGTGAGGTCCGCTCTGCACCCTTGCATCCCATCACAGGGCTGTCCTCCCGGCTGCCAGGCTGCTCCTTCGAGGGTGGCACCTGGAGAAGAAATGGGAGGCAGACGGACTCCAGGAGCTCACTCACCTCCCGTGCTGTGTGTTTCCTTGAATCACAGGGTTCTTGCAATGTTCTGAGCTCTCAGTTCCCCACTTGGCGGGATTTTAGACTCTGAGGTGGGAGTTCTGCCCGGGAAGCCCCGCAGAGGGAACAGGAGCCCGGGCAGTGCTCAGGGGCGTGGTAATCACATTAGCTTGATCTTGGTTAAAGAAGACGTGTGTGCGTGTGTGATATGTTATCACACTTTTTTCTTTTTTTGCTGGAAAACAGCTATTATCTTGCACTTCCTAAGAAGGTCTCTTCTCTGTCTACCGGGTTCAAAACGTTGGTTAAACATGTGAGAAGAAAAGCATTTTTGTTCCAATTTCTTTCACCTCTTCAATCTGTTATTCCTTGTAATATAATAATAACAGTAACAGTAATAACAGCTATCATTGACAGAGGGATTTCTACATAAGCAAAAAGATACATATGTGCTAAATTGTATATCTATTAATATATAACATACATTTATATATACTATTATATCTAAATACCTAAATGTAAATATGTAAATATGATATTATTTACTCTCCTCAATAACCCTGTGAGATATATATTCCCATTTTGGAAAAGCTGAAACTGAGGCTCAGAGAGGATATGTAAGTTGCCCAAGATCACCCAGCCAGGAGCCGGGAGCTGAGACTGACTCTCGACTGTCGGGTGACAAAGCCCCGGCCTCTCACCCCTGCCAGCCCTGCCTCCCTCTTGCCCCACTCCTGCATCCCCCTCTTCCTGGAGGCGCCGCCTCTGTGCTTTTCAGGCCCTGGCTTCTCTGACCATTGTCCAGATGGGACTGGAGTGGAAGCCAGCCCTGCTTCTGCTTGGGCTCAGCTCGCACACGGGCAGCCAGGCTGGGCGCTCCGGGCGACCCTGGAACCTGGTTCCCTGCTCTATCTCTGAAGCCACTGCCCTCGGCCTCTGCCCAGGGCCACTCAGCACAAATAAATACATCACAGTGTGATTTGTGGAGGGTGTCAGGACGGTGGGTGATTTTTTTTCACCTTCTATTTCAATTTCCAGTATTCCTGCTGTGGTGTAAGTGCAATGAAAAATAAGCCACAAGGGCATTATCTTCTCTTTTCCTGCTCTCTCTCCTGGCCGTCTCCCTTCCATCCTTTCTCTTCCCACGCCTTGTCTTGGCCGTGAACGACCTGTCACCTGCCCCAGCAGTGGCACGGAGTAATCCCGGCCCCTGATCATGGCTCCATTTGGGGCCTGTGTTTGTCTCTCCACGGGTCGACAGGTGCTCCGAGAAAATCTAAATGGAAATGGTTTGGAAAAGATGTTCTAAACATCCAACAGCCACGAAATAAAAGGCAGGGGGACCCAGATCCCGTGTCCACTCACTGAGCCGCCGCGTGGGCACGTTGCTGACATCGTCCAGGGCTGTGAGGAGAGGAGGGGCCACGCGGAGCGCAGCTTCTCTCCCTCCGACCTCTGCTGGGCCGTCACTCCTCCAGCAAACATCCACCGAGCACACGTGTTGTTCCAGGCACTGTTTCAGGCATCAGGATACAGCAGGCAGGCATTCCCACCTTCATGGAGCTTAGATTCCAGGGCAGAAGAAAGAAAATAGAACGAGATAAGTAAGAGAGAAATTAGAATGGGGTATGAGACGGTTTCAAAGCAAAGCAAGAGGCGGGGTTTGCTGGGGGGCGTTTCAATTTTAAACAGAGTGGTCAGTGAAGGCCTGTCTGAGGAGCTGCCTGTGAGCAAAGGACTGAAGCAGTGGTGGGTGTGAGCCATGCGGGTCTGTGGGGGGAGAGCATCCAGGTGGGAGAGATGGAGCAGAGTGGTGCGTTTGAGGAGCATCAGGGATCCAATGTGGCTGGAGCAGAGTGAGGGTGGCAAGAAGCTCAGGTGAGGGAGGACCAGGCGCCAGAGCACCCCGGACCTTGGGGCCACCAGAAGGACTTTGGCTTTGACCTCAGTGAGATGGGAGCCCTTGGAGGGTTTTAAGCAAAGCAGTGGCGTCAGTAGAATCTGACCTGGATTTAGCTGGATCCCTCTGGCGGCTGTTTCTGGAGAAGAGCCTGCAGGGGCCAGCAGGGCAGATGCTGGAGACCAGCGGGGAGACCTTGCCACCCTCTGGGCTTGGGCCAGTGTGGCGGTGGGGTCGGGGGTGGGGAGGAGCCGACAGATTGTGGATGTATTCTGAGGGTGGCACTGACGGGATTTGGTGACAGGTCTGCTGAGGGGTGTGAGAGAAAGAGTGAAGTCAGGGACGACACGGAGGATTGTGGCCCGAACATCTGGAAGGATGGAGCTGTCCTTGACTAAGATGGGGCAGCTGCGGGAGCTGCACTTGGGTGGGAAGACAGCCTGGCCTGAATCCCCGCCCTGCCACTGTCCCTCCTGCATGTGTGACTCTGCGAGGCTAGCTGCTCATCAGGAACACAGGGCCTCAGTCTATTCCGCGGGGTTGTCATGGGGATAATGACAACTGCTGCCACTCTGCCGAGGGCTTTATGTGCCTTAGCTCACTTTCTCTTCACAGCAACTCTTTGAGGAAGAGTAATTATCATCCCCACTTTACAGATGAGGAAATCGAAGCACAGAGAGTTTAAGTAGCTTGTCCAACGTCACACAGCAAGTGAGCATCAGAGGTGGGGCTCAAACCCCGGGCAACTGGGCTCCAGAAATGGCCCCCTTTCCTCCCTTCCCTCTTCCCGCTGGCATCAAGTAAGACAGTGGATGGAGAGCACTGGGTGCTCAGTGGCGGCCCCTTCTCCCCATTCCTGTCCCTTCTGACCCCCCCAGCCCTCTTTCCACACATTCTGCATCTCGGAGTGTAGACAGGCGGGGAGTGTGCGAGGAGGAGAACGAATGAGAGGGGGAGGCCGGGGGCCCATCAGGGTTTGTCACAGGAGTGTGTGTGTGTGTGTGTGTCTGTATGGTTGCCTGCCACTGCCACGGGCACAGCTGGGTCACGTAGGCCTCACCCTCCCGGTGTGTGGATGCAACAACACACTGTGTTTGTCCCATAAGGAGAAAAGGAGTCAATCGTTTACACGTCAACAAGAGGTCTCCGACTCTCCTTGAGGCAGCAGATGCGTGGGTGAGTGTGTCTGTGTGGGTGTGGGTGCGCATGTGAGTGTGTATTTGTGTGTGTCTGTCGCATGCACACCGGAGTGGGGAGTGGACGCTGGAGCAGATTTGAATACAAGCTTCTCCCTATCCCACCAGAGGTTACTGTTTTCTGTAGACAAATCGCCATCTGACCATTCCATTCTTTTGCCATTTCCCCCTCTTATCCTTTGGAGCCAGAACGTGAGAATTAATGATGATGATGGTGATGATGGTGGTGACGTCCACCGTTGATGGAGCGCTCCCCAGTGCCAGGCGCTGTGCTGAGAGCTGTGTATGCATCACCTGACTCATGCCTCCTGACAGATCCTGTCATCGCGGCCGCTTTACAGACGAGGAGGATAGAGAAGTTAAGCTACTTGCTCCGGGTCACCTGCGAGTGTGTGAGATGCCAGGATCTGGCTGCCTGCAGGGCCCGCTGGATGTCAGTGGGGTCTCAGTGGGGTCTCAGTGGGGTGTCAGTGGGGTCTCAGTGGCATCCGTGGGAGCAGCAACTCCCAGGCACTAGCAGAACTGGGCCCTGCAGTGGACAGACACCTGCACACACCTCTCACTGGGTCAGACTGGGAGGGCAGCAGATGTGTCAACAGTTTGGCTTCTATTGCTCTTCCTGGCCCTGAGGCGGTGGTGTACAGGTGTGCAGGGCACCAGGCTCAGAGCAGCGGTGCTGAAAGTGGAGTCTCGGGACCAGCAGCATCAGCATCACTTGTTAGAAACTCAAATTCTCCTCTGGGGTAGGGCCCAGCAATCTGTGCTTCTAGTCAGCCCTCCAGGCGACTCTGATGCTGAAGGAACCAGGAGCTGAGATCAAGACTTCTGTCCAGAGTCACATGGTTGAAAGTTGGAGGAGTCAGGACTCCACCCAGCTCTGCTGGACCTCAGGGGCCATTTTGTGAGCCTCACATAGGCTTCCTCTAGCATTATTAGCGGTCAGTGTCTCCCACAGTCTCCTTGCCTCCATCACCGCTGTCTCTCCCACCTCCAGCTCCCAGGCGTCCCTCCGTAGTGGTGACATCTCCCATTCTCAGGCAGGTCCAAACGTGACTGGTGAAGGTGGGCCCTAGAAAGGTCAGGAGTCCTAGCTGAAAGTCACAGAATGGGAGATGATACCAGCAACACGTATATCCGACCGAGAACTCGTATCCAGAATATACGAAGAACCCCTGCAAATCAATGCGAAGAAAGGGGCTATTACAAATGGCTACTGAAAACATGGCGAGGTGCTCCACTTCATTAACTATCAGGGAAATGCAATCAAAACCATAATAACATCCCTTTATACGCCCACCACAACGATTAGAATGAAAAAAGACAACAGCGAGGGCTGGCGAGGACCAGGAGCAACAGGAACTCCCATCTGCTGTGAGTAGGAGTGAAAACTGGGAGAACCATTCAGGGAAATTGACAGAATCTCCTGAAACTGAACCTATGGGACCCTGAAATTCTCCTCCTGGGTCCCAGGCCACTCATGGTATGTGGGACTCCGGGCAAATATTTTTTCACAGGACCCTTGTTTATACAAACAATTTTATTAAAATAAATTGCAAAGCTCATGGGTCCCCATAAGGCACGATGATTTATCGATGAAGATTTAGAATAACAGATGGAGAAGAGCTATCTGTGACTTTGTTTGTTGTGTGATCAGTTTCTTTATTGTCCAGCAAAATTTCTTTCTAGTGTCCAGGCACCGTCTCTTCCGTTTAGATCCAGGAACCCTCTCTTCGTGTTCTTTATCATCAAACACGCCATCCCGGCTGACTTTGTTCCTCCCACCAGGAGGAAACGGTAGCAACGCTGTTCTGAGTCACAGCGCTATGGCTGTCTGGAGCCTATTGTTACGGAAACAATATGGACCTTCTCATCTGCAGGTCCCAGATGCCTCTTGCTCAGCGCTGCTGAGGGCACCTTGTGATGCATGTGGTCCAGCACGCTGCCTCCGAGCCCTGACTTCTGATGACTCTCTCGGAGCTTCTTCTTGAGCTTTGGGGACAATGACCAAAGATGCAAGTCTTACCCAACCAGTGAGTGAGAATGAATTTTGTCAAAATCTTAGGTCGGCTGTTTGGACTCTTATGGGGCACACATGGAACAGCACATCTTCCAACCGTGACTTCTCTTGAATTTCGGGCTATAATCATTGCATTCTCAGAATGCAGTCTCTTTCAATGTTGACCATACCACTGCCTTCCACGCCACCACCAGCAGGGAGAACAGGCAGGGGCCCGGGTGCCAAACAAGAAGAGAGGTCCCTTTCGTGCAAGGAGTGTTCTTTTGTCCAGCACAGTTTAAGACCGGTTGAGCACAATGTCCCTCACTGATAGACAATGAGGGGACACCGGCGAGAAGGGCCCTTTGGTTTCATGGAGCACCGTTCTCGGAAGCTCCAGGAGAAGACAGCACAACCACCCCAGAGGACTGCCTGACATGTGGAGTCGTGTGGAGGGGGCTGGTAACTGACCTGGGTGCCAGGGACCAGAGAGACCCAGGGTCAAGGACGCTTGCCACCATCCCTGGCACCCTCGGTGCTGCAGACCAGAGGCAGATGGGCAAGAGCTGCTCAGCTCAAGCCCAAGGGTGGGCAGTGGACCCGGGGCAGTGAGAGCCCCGAACTTGTCCTGTGTCCGGAGTGAGGGGGTCACTCCAAAACAGCATGTCAGCGCCATTCTAGAGGCCTAATCTCACACAGTCTCACAAAGGAAATACCACGCTGGCCAGCAGGAGTGGTGTATGCCAGGCCACCCTCCTAGAACCAGGGCCTCGCCAGGGGGCCCCAGGACAATGTACAGGTGTGAGTCCCAGAGCCCATGGGGCATCTGCTTGACTCCATGTGCAGGGTAGGCAGCCAGAGAGAACACCAAGGGAGAAATGGGGACCCAGGCCCACCCGGATCCTGGTCTGGATTTGGGGTGTCCTGTCCAGAAAGTACGGCTCATCCTGGCCTGTCCCAGCCACTGGAGGGGGACTAAGGAATTTCAGGAAGAGTCGTCCAAAGTGTGGGGCCCCTGAGGCACAGGACCCTCACCTGGGTCTGCAGGCGGTGCTGCCAGGGTCTCCCTTTGAGGGGCCGTGGCTAGAAAGGCGCATGCAGGGGGCCTCTGGGGGCTGCTAGTTTCCTAAATCCAGATTGGGGAGCTGTTTATCTTGGTCTTTGAGAAAATTCATTGAGCTGAACACTTAGGATGTGAGCTTTTCCATATGTACTTTAAACTTCAGTAAAAAGTTTATCAAAGTGAAAAAAAAAGGACCCCAGCTGAGCAGCTCCCCCCATCCCAGTGTGAGCTTACCCCCCCCCCCCCCCCCCCCCCCCCCATAGGCTCTATTCCTGAGCTGCCTCCCCATCTCAGAGCCCCCGGATACCGGCAGAGCCCCCGGTGCTGGGAGGGGCCAGGCTGAGAGTCAGAGATGCCTGACTCGCTCAGGGGGCAGCTGGGGCCCCAGGTGAACTGCACAGAAGTTCGGAGGCGCAGAGGGAAAAATGCAGATGAAGGTGACTCTTCCCCATAAGAAAGTGTTTAAATACAGTCTGTTTCTCTATTAAATGCCTGATTTGGGGGGGACTTTTTTTTTAAACAACCGCTTTTGAGGGTGGAAGAAGAGGCCTTTCTTTCCAAGAGGAGGGCTGTGGGGAGAGCAGAGGAGGAAAATAAGGGGCCTTGTGCCCGTGATGCCTCCGACCCTGACTCCGCCGTCTGGGATGTGCGTCAGGAAGGGCGCCCCTTTGCATTCGTGTCCTGGGGCTGTCGTAACAGAGGCCCACAGGCTGGGCAGCTTAAACAACAGAGATATGTTTTCTCAGAGTTTGGAGGCTGGAAGTCCAAGGTCAAGGTGTCGGCAGGGTTGGTTCCTTCTGAGGGCTCTCTCCTTGGCTTGTGGATGGCCATCTTCTCCCTGTGTCTTCAGACGGGGGGAGTAGACACGTGGCTGGAAGCAGGGATCATTCACTTGTGAAGCCCAAAGACAGGTTTGTCACATTTTGTGGGGTGGTAGCCCAGGGCATGGACGCTACAGCCAGACTCCGCCACTTCCTCACTGTGTGATCCTGGGAAAGTTACTCAACCTCTCTGAGCCTCAGCTCCCTTATCTGTACTGTTCCCGCGGAGATCTGCTGTGAGCGTTTCAAGGACTAATATTTGTAAACTGCCTCGGGCATGGTAAGTGTTAGCTGTGATTATTTTCAAAGCAATACAAACAAACTAAAGAAAATCTTGGAAATAGAGAAAAAAAATTAAATCCCATTACCCTACACTAATAGATCAATTGATTCGCTTTTTAATGGTGAGAGGCCCACCTGGACATCCAGAGCATCTCGGGTCTGGATGGGTTCAGAGACCTCTGGTCCCCTGACATGAAAAAGCCCTAAAGCGGAGGTGACGCGGGTGGGCGGGCGAGGCTGGCGCTCCCTGCCTTGGGCAGAGCTCCCCGCCTATGCGGGGATGGAAGCTGAGCTCCAGGTCTTCTAGAAGAAAGCTGTTTTCTCGCTGCTTCCCCGACCCACAGCCTCCGCATCTTTTCAAGCTTGTAATTCCCCTTGTCTCCACGGAAACCAAAGCTACGCCATTAACCCACATCACTGGTGGGCTCTTTTTAAGGAGTTTGTTGGTTCTGTGTGGCCCTGGCTTCAGCGCCTGGGAAAACGTGGCTTTTGCTGTGGTCACCTGGACCGGGCGATGGCGTTCTCAGGAGCTCACGGTGTGACCCCACGAGCACCATTCGTGGTTCTGAAAAGCCTGGTGGCAACAGCCACATCTGCCCCCAGGCGTGTCCGCCACTCACCCCAGCCAGTTCTCCACCGTGTCGGGGGAGGAGGTCAGGAAGGGGTTGTGTGTGTGTGCGAGTGTGTGCGCATGTGCGTGCCTTTGTACACGAGAGAAAGCAGGAGTTTATAGCCCGATAAATTCAGCTAAGACCAGCTCCGTGAATCTAACACTGAGGAGTGGAACACTCACTGAGAACACACCATGAGTTCCTCTCCAAAACCCTTATAAGGTACCTCGTAAGGTAGGTGCTTTTCTTCAGCCCTGTTCTTCAAATGGGTAAACCGAGGCACAGGGTGATGCAGTGAATTGCCCAGGGTTCCACAGCTGCTAAGCGGCAGAACCGGGATCTGAGCCTACAGAGTCTGGTTCTGGAGCCTGCGGGCTAGACCCCTGCACCCACAGCCTGGGGGGCCACCGTCCACTGTTTCTCCACCTTCTGTTTCAGCTGGGACATTGCCGTGGGCTGATTGCTTCGGCCCGGCGCCTCCAGGCCAGGGGTGGCCCCCGTGTGACATGCGTGCTCCCATTTTCTCCTCTTAACATGTGTGGTAGACGCAGAAAACTGTTCATGGCAGTCCTCCCACTGGCCTCAGGAATACCTCAGCATCCTTCCCAACACCGTGTTCCAGGAGGCTGCTGCCAATCACGGAGAAAAACTCCAGCTCAATCCAGCTTACACCAAAGAGGAAAAGGATTGGTTTCTGCATTGGTGAAGCCCAGGGCACACCCGGCTTCTGGCGCCCGGCTCTCTCTCCGCTCGCTGGAGGCTTCTACTCTGCTGGCAAGCGGGCTTCCTTTCGTGGCGGCAACATGGCGGCCAGCAGCTTCAGCCTCACGTCTTCCCAGGCCCCAGTCCAGCAGCTGCCACTCACATCCACGGACCTCAGTGGCCACTGGGATGGAATTAACCCATAGGCCAGCCTGGGTCACATGTTTACCTGGGTCCCAGGCTGCACCTCTGGCTCCAGGTGGGCCTTCTCGGGGCCCATGGGCTGAGACCACAGGGCAGAGGGGTCCTCGGGGCTCTCCATCCCTTTCCTTGTGGGGAGGTCTCACTCCTTCCTCTCTTAGGCCTCAAAGGCCCTGCCTCCCAGTTCCTCATGGGCACCATCCTTCAGAGTGCCAGAGCTTCCCCTAAAAGCATGAGGGCTTCTGCTTTCTTCTCTGCAAACCCACTGCCCACCCCAGGCAAGGGGAAATGAAGCCCAGCTGCCGGGTGTGTGTGTGTGTGTGGCACACACACAACTCAGCATCCTAGTGAGTGACCCTGCCACCCTGATGGTGAAGCAGCAAGTGGGGTGTCCCCACCCCCATCAGGAGCTGAGACCTGGACACGTCTCAGCTCTCTCTGTGGGCCCTCAGGTTCCCAGCTCTGTGCTTCACTGCCCTGTTTCGCTGGAACTTTCTTTCCACTCACACTGACCACCCCCAGACTTGCTGCCGCCCCTGCCCTTGTCTGCCTTTGTCTCCTCTCATCAAAATGGTAGAAGAGGAAAATGGTCAAGCAGATCATCACGAGGCCCCCTGTGAGCCAGGCTCTGTGCCACAACCTGAATATGATTTTTTTTCTGGATTTTCACAAGACACCTGAATGTAAGTTCCACGAGGGCAGGGTTCCTGTTACCTTGAGCACAGAGGGCGCTCCATTCATAATAGCTGAATGAATGAACGACCCTATGAGGTAGGTTCTCTTATTATGCCATTTGATAGGTGAGGAAACAGAGACTCAGAGAGGTCTAGTGACTTGTCCACAGTCACACAGCTCAGAGATGACAGAGGTGAGATCCAAACACAGGCAGCCTCCGCTCGTAAGCACTATCCTGGCCTCGCCTGCCGCTCAGCTGGGAAGAGGCTCAGGACGAGGTGGGGCTGAACCCCAAGGCCCCTGCCCTGCCCTGTGGATGTGTAGCAGCTTGCTGAGCTGGGCTCCCGGGCTGTGTGTGTTCAGTCTGTGTCTGGCTCCCCACATCCATTCTTCCAGACACAGTGTGTCCTGGGTCACGGGCACCTGTGGTGGAGCCTGCAGCACCAACGCACTGGGCAAGTGGCCCCGTTCCACCACGCGGGTCTTTGCGCAGAACGAGCCGAAGCGCTCTCCCTTCTCCGCTCAGCCAGGCTGACACGCGCTGCCTCTCCCGGTGCTCACGGGCGAGTACTCGGCTCTTCAAGGGAGCCGAGGACTCGTGGCGACAAGGAAGTGCGATGCCAGGGCCCGCCCTCATTTAGAGAGAAGCCCGCCTCTCTGCGCCTTTGGGCCTTTTCACAGGATGCTCCCTGGCCTGGAACATTCTCCCCCCCAACCCCCCCACCCCACCCTGTCACCCAGCTGAGTCCTGCTCCCCCCTCCCCCAACCGGATTCCCCAGAACACCCCATACCCCTTGCCTTTCACTGTCACGCTTGCCATCTCCTCTTCAGTGTCTGATTTCCTTACCTGAGAGCTCCACAAGGACTGCGACTCTGGGTGTTGTGTTTACAGCTGTTCACTCGGAGCCCAGCTGGGGGCCCTTTGTGCAAATCCACAGAAGGAGCCCCTTCCTCGATGTCCTGCTGACTTTGATAGACGGTCGTCCTCATTCACATACAGATCTAAGAACAGAATGCGAGCACCGGCCCCTAGGTTTGTGCAGTGCACAGCCTGCACAGCTGTAGGTGCAACCTCAGAGCACCGTATATTTGTTAACTGACTCTAGTTGTAAATAAAATGCGGTCCAAATGCTCAAATATGTAAACTAAATAATTTAAATAACAAACTGAGTGTCTGCTTGGGGCTGAAGAGAGTGCCACCTTTGGAACACAGGGAAGAAAACTGGGTCAGTGATAAAGAAAGAACCCTAAAGAGGCTTTTTAGAAAGGCAAGACCGGAAAGTGGGCCAGGGCTGGAACCGGCGCCAATTAGTGACTGTTTATTTAGTGACTTTTCTCCCGATGTGTGTGGCTGCACGTCGGAGACTTAACTCATCTGGGGATTTAGTTTCCAGAGGGTAACAAATTTTCTTTTTGTAAATAGCTTTCCATTCTTAAAGTGAAATGTTCTCTGCTGAGTCAAGGCTGAGGCTCAGCATAATCAGCCTGCTGGCACAGCGTGGGCAAGAAGGGGACGGGAGAAACCTTTGTTGTGATTCCCTAAGGCCTTGGAGTCACCGAACTCCGCCCAGCCCCCCCGGGGTTGTATCTAGGCTCTGGGACGGAGGCGGGCCCTGGTGTCCCGGATGGTGGGGGCGTGGCAGTCAAGTGTGTGCATGTGGGGGAGACAGAGAGAGCTGGAAAGAAAAGGATTCACCTCCACCTAGCCGGTGGTTCTCGGTGGCCCCGTGTGCGCACTCGTTTCATCCCCACCACGGCCCCAGGAGCGGGCTTGCTGCGGCTACCATTGGACAGATGAGAAAACAGGCTCAGGACCAGGGTCGGCAAACCTTTTCTGTAAAAGCCAGAGAGTAAATAGGCTTCACAGGGAAAATAGTCTTTGTTACGACTACTCGACTCTGCCCTTGTAGCATGAAAGCCGTCACAGATGATGTGTAAACAGGTGGGCATGGCTGTGCTCCAGCAAAACTTTATTTGCAAAAATAGACTGATGCACGAATGCTCAGGACGATTCACTCGCCATCTCGAGGTCCAGTAGAGGGAACGTTTTGTGGGATAAGAACGAGGGGTGGCGCCTGGGTTTGAATCCCATCTCCCCCATTTATCTTCTGAGGCTGGGTAGATTTCATAACCTCTTTGTGCCTCAGTTTCCTCATCTGCAGAATAGGGGTGATAGCAATACATCCCACTGCTTAGGACTATGCGAGGATGGAAGGAACAAGGCAAGAAAAGTCCCCGGGATGTGGGACTCTACAAGAGTGGATTTGAGCCCGGGGCATCTAACCACAAAGTCGGGGCTCTTTCCCCTGCAGACGGGGCGGGGGACGGGGGCAGCGTCCTTCCCTCACCACCCCCAGGAAGAAGCTCCTGTCCGGCCTTGGGGAGACCTCCTGCTCACTGGCTCCTGAAGGTGGCAGGAGCCAGGGGAACACAGCATGCGACTCACCCCTCAGCCCCCTTCCCCGGGGGCCTGCCCTCAACGACCCCCCAAGTCAACCCCCAGAGGGTTAGTCAAAAATGTCTGTGCTCTTGGACCCTCCAGCTCGGCTCTAATTTCTCCAGTGAGGCCGGGCTGTGGGGAGGGAGGTGGGGTTGGTAGTAAAAACATTGGGAATCTTGCCTCCCAGCGCAGAGTTCTTGTTCTCCCCACTGCCCCCCACCCCAGGGAACCCCCTTGGGAGAGCATGGCCTTATGCTTTTTGAGAAGCGGAAACTGGGGAAGGGGCAGCCCCCACCGCTGTGTCATTGTGCCGTTGGCAGGTGGCCGTACTGGGGCAACTGCAAGACAAGGATTTATGAGCTGGAGAGAGAGGGAGCGTGCTGTCGGATTAGCTATGCACGGTGCCATTTAGCACAGGAAGGAGAAAAAACATAATGAATGAGCGGCTGTCCCGGAGACTCAGCTACCACGGCCCATATATTTCTGCCTAAAAGAGTTCTTCTACAGCTCGGCACTTGCTGGGCAGGTTGCTGTGTGTTTACAGATGGGGTTTTTAAACGAATATCTACTACTTGGTCTATAAAGTCACAATTAGCTGAACCCTAATTTACGAGCATCGTTTGCTGTTGCTGGCAGAGTGGGTGCTGCCCGGCTCGCTGGAAGCTGTGAGCGTCTGCATTGCTCACAGTGGGAGCCTGGGTGCGTGTCGGCCCTGGGGGGTTCCTTGGGAGCAGCAAGGTGCAGAGGGTCCCAACCTGGGGAGCTGATCCAGTGCAAAGCTTCACACTAGTTTTCAAATCCTTACAACAACCCTGGGGTAGCTTCTGATATTCTCTCTGATTTGCAACTGAGGCTTGGAGACACTAAGTAACTTGTGAGGGGTCCCACAGCCTGTAAGTGATGGAGCTAGAGCCTGAGTCTGGAGCTGGGGAGCACGGGTGTAAGGTCTTAGTATCGTTAGGGATTCCAAAGAATAACAGACCTGGGCTCCAGTTCCAGCCTCCCTGCTCACTGCTGTGTAACCTTAGGACAGTTACTTAACCACTCTGAACCTCATTTTCCCTATCTCTCAGATGGGAATGATAGAGGAGTCCATCTCATTAGACAAATGATGCGTGTGAAGGGTTTAGCCAAGTATTCCTTGCCCAGGGCTGCCAAAGCAAATGACCGCTTACTGGTGGTTTAAACAGTATAAGTGTATCGTCTCACTGTTCTGGAGGCCGGAAGTCGGAAACCAAGGTGTGGGCAGGTTGGCTCCTACTGGAGGCTCCGAGGGAGAATTGGTTCCTCTCCTGGCTTCCGGGGGCTGTCGGCAATGCTGGGTGTCCCTTGGCTTGTAGACGCACCCCTCAGATCTCTGCCTCCATCTTCACGTAGCCCCATCTCTGAGTCTATGTGTTTCTCTTCTGTCTCTTCTAAGGACAAAAAGTGTCATTGGATGGAGGGCCCACCCAGTTAATCCAGGATGATCTCATCTAGAGATTCTTCATTTAATTACGTCTACAAAGACCCTTTTTGCAAACAAATTCATATTCACAGGTTCTGGGTGGATGTATCTTTTGGGGGTCATCACTCAACTGCAGGTCATGAGAAGGGCTCAGTAAGGTTGCTTCTTATTATCATTGTCAAGGGCTTGCTGGAAAACATCTACAGCAGCTTCTCCAGCCACGCCCACCCAACACCCTCACTTCCGTTCCTGAAAACCCAGATCTGAGTTCCAGCTCCTTGGTCTTTTCCATCTCTGGGTCTCAGGGGCTAAAGAAGGACAGAGGCTTTGCCATCTTCAATTATCCGCCAACGGACTCGCCTGCGCTGGGGAGCATGGGTATAAGAGGCTTGTCCTTGGGTGTGAGATGATGGGCTGGGAGGGGCTGCCCAGCTCTCAGGAAGCCCCCTTTGGTCCCAAAATGTGGCTGGAGTGATAGCTGTGGAAACTGTTACACTTGGGCTTCCAGGGTGGGTAACAGGCTCAGGCCGCCAGCTCAGGGCAGGAAACACGGGCTTGGGCCTTGCGGGGGCCAGGCCTTGGGCAAGGAAAGCTGGGACTTCGTGAAAGCCACATTCCCACCCCAGGCCTGTCCTTGCTCTGTGAATGGCAGGACGGAAGAAGCTCAGATGGTGAATAGACTTCAAGTCTTCTTATTTTAAAAATGAAGTTCACTGCTGCCATTATAAAAGCAATCATGCTCAGTATGGAAAATGGGGGAAATGTCGAAAAGAAGGAAGTGGAAAAGACCACTCAGCAGCCAGTGTAACCATCCATATTTTTTGGACTATTTCTTCCCAGTTTTTTTTTCTTATGCATAATTTTCATCTCACAGGGTTGATACTGTTTGTACAATTTTGCATCTTGCCTTTTTCCCACTAACTCTTATAGCATATAAGTATTTTCTCATGTAATGACAAGTTCCTTGTTAATATACTTGTAATGGCCAGACAATCTTCCACGGAGGGGCTGTGGTATCACTTCCCTAGCCAATCCCCTCTGGCTAGACATCTTGGTTGTTTCTGGGACGTGAGTAGTCACGGAGCCAGCAGACCGGGCAGCAAGAGGGCCGGGCACGAGGCCAACTGGGCAGGGTTGAGGGTGGCGCGTCCGGAAGGCTGGTCAAGCTGTGTTCCCCGGCCACGGGTGAGGCCAGGCGGCCGGCCGGAGCTGCTGGCCGGAGCTGCTGTCGCCACTGTCAGACCTCCTCATCTCAGAGCGGCTTTATCTTCATTTCTGACGGATCTGCAGCGCCGGGGCCCTGACACTTCCTCTTTATGTCTCTCGCTCTTGGAGCCTCTCTGTCAAGTAGCTAATGAACTGTAAACAGACACTCCAGTGCTCCAGGGGAGCCCTCGAAGGAGCTCGTAGACGCTGCGTCTGTACAGCAAAGAAGCCTTCAGGGAGGCAGATGGCACCCACCCCGCACCAGCGCCTCCCTGCTGGAAAGCGTGTGTCCCCTGCACGTGTCTCCTGTGGAGGGACGGCAGAGGTGTTCCCCAAGCAGCCTCGGCCCCCACCTCCTTTGCTCGTTACTTTGGAAGCGGCAGATGGTCCTGCCCCCCCCCCCCCCCCACCCCCATGCCCCGTCCTCCCAGCTCAGCTCTGTCCAGATCTGATTGTGATTAGACTCACAGGAAGAGCTTTTGGGGAATGCAGGTTCCCAGGTCCCCACCCTAAAGATTAGGACTCAGCGAGTTGGGTCGATTATCAGATAGCTTTGGGAAACTCTGGGTTAGGCTGGGGACACCGCCAAATCTCTGCTCAGGAGCTCCCTCCTCATTTTGAGCCAGGGGCTGCTTGGGTGTCTCCACTCTGAGAGGATGTGTCCCTTAAGCTCTGTCTTGAAAATAGCTGATCTGATCCAATTCTTCTGTTTTACAACTGAGCCAGCGAAGTCCGGAGAGAGGAAGGGACTCATCAGGCCATTAGAGCAGAGCTGGACTAGAACTCGGCTCCCCCCTTCCCTGATTCACGGCCCCGTGTCCCTGGAGGCTCGTGGTCCCCACTCCTGTTGGTTGCCTCTCCAGCTCTAGCTGGGCTGCGTCTCAGGCCGGGGACAGACTGAGCCGCCTGCTCCTGCCTGCCTCCCCCCTGTTCAGCTGACTCCCTGTCCCCTGCCTGTCCACTGCCCAGCTCATAAAATCCTGCCCTTTCCAGAGTCTGTTGGTCCCACCAAGGCCTCGGGCTGCCCTCGTTACTAGTGGGTTCTGCAAGGAGGGAGAAGAAAGGCAGAGACGCAGGGAGAAAATGAATAGCAGCTCCCTTATCTCCGAGGTCCTTTTCATGCTTGAAAATCCCTGATCTTGTCCTAGATCTGCCGGCAGGGACTTGAGAGGCGCTCCCCCACCCCTGTGCTGATTTGCCGATGCCACCAGGTTTTCAAGCACAAGGACCGGGTCTCTCGGGGGAGGTGGGGACACTGGGGTGGGGCGCATGAAGGAGCAGGGGTGCCCTTCCTTGGGAGGGGGTGAATAGCTCTTCTTCTGGCCCACAGGAAGGCATGGAAGGTGTGGGCTGGGCTGAGAGGGGCCTGAGCCCATCGTAGATCATGTGTGTGGGAGGGACTTCGGGCAAAGGGGCTGCCAGCTCGGGGACTGCATGTCCCCTCTGGTCCTGGGCCTTCTCGGAGGCAGGGAGGCATAAAATGGGCCCACAGAAGGGAGGGATGGCAGCGGAGGGAGCTGAGTGCCTGAAATGAAATATGGATGAGCCTTTTGCATCCCAGTAAATTGGTAGCTGGGGCTGTGGGCGGTGCTGGCTGGAGGCCATGGGGTTTGTCTAATCTGATAATGGCCATCAGTGACACTCGCTCCCTCACTCCTAGCCTCTCGTTTTGTGAGGTTCTTGGGGGGAGGTGGGTGGGGGGCCTGGAGAGAGCTGGTTCCCTGGAGAAGAGGCCCAGGGGTCTGAGGAAGTCCTGCTCTGAGGTGGGGCAGTGGTGCCCTGACATCAGACCAGGGCAGCTCACTCATCCCCACAAGGACAGGGACAGTTCCAGCTCCGTTCCCCTGCACCCCGGTGCTAGTACGGTGCCTGGCATGCCAGCCAGACTAGTATTTGTGAAGCGATGAATGAACAATCTCTGTATCCACTCCCTTCAAAAACCTGCTCTCTGCCAGGTGTCAGGGAGTACCATGATCTGACTCAGTCTACGCTCTAGTATTAGCGGATGCTAATTTAGTCATTCAATCTATATTTATTGAGCACCTATTGTGTGCCAGAGCTCCAAAGGACCACAGGGCCACAGGACCACAGAGAGACCATCGGACCACAGGTTTCCACAGGACCAAAGTCCCTGTGGTCAAGAAGCTCACGCCCCAAGGCCAGAGGATCCCTGCTCTCAGGGGATGTTTCAGAGGCAATTTCTTAAACTAAAGAAATAAGCTGAATGGTGGGTGTGTTGGGCACTGTGGTAGGTGGGTGGTGAAGATCTCTGGTTGGGGAAAGGGGAAGAGAGACTTCCAAGATGCTACCTTGTTTGAGCCTCACATTGATCTGGGCCAGGCAGGGCAGGCAGAGGGGGCACCCCAGTGACTCATTCCAATTTGCACTGGAGTCGTGGCAGGGCCAGCGTCTCAGCTGTGGACTGTTAAAAGCATCATCAGGCTGTTTCCCAAAGTTCTAGGCCTGGTGCCGGGAACAGCCCGGCAACGCCTTCTCCCTCCCGCACCAGCCCCTCACTCTGCGATTTGCTGCCGTCTCTGGTACATTGGAGCTGGGGTGACGTATAATAAATGTCAGGTCGGGAATGCTGATGCTACTGGGAAGAAGAGAGATACTGGCCCCTGAGGGTTCTTGTCACACTAATGGGAGTGTGACAGGACAGAAAGCATTAACCTGGGAGTGTTCTCAGCCTGTCCCTACCCCTGATCACCAAAGAAGGTTCTGGCATTGTCTACTCTGTTCCTTCTACCCTCCTTCATTCCCCACCCACCTCCACGGAGGGCGCTAGTGTATCAGACTGGCTCTTTGGGTTTCTGGGATAGAGAATCAGGGATGATGGGGGAGTGACTGGGAAATCTGCGGCTCAGGAGTTGGAGGCAGGGCCGGGGGATTTGGGAGGATAGGAGCACTAAGGGACTCAAATGCTCTGGGGTATAGGGCTGTAGGTGGGAGAGACAAAGAAATCGGGACATTTTTCTGACTATGTGTCCCCTTCAAAAGGCCTGAGATATGCAACTGAACAATTTAAAATGATTTTTCGCTTGCTGGACTGTGTCTTCCATCATGGTGACACTGACCATTTGGATGATGGCGTTAGTAGGGTTACATGTCATGGGGACAAAGACAAAAATAATACCTCACATGTACTGAAGGTTATTATGTACTATGTATGAGGAAAAATTATCGAACACCCTACATTTCATTTAATAACACTATTCTGCCTTTTTCTCTTGTATGTTGTACACCGGCTTTTTTTTTTTCTTCTGTGCTGACTAACAGAATTCCAATACTGGGTCTTGAAACTATAGGTTCTTATAACTGCTGGTGCAGGAAATCTCAGCAAGATAAGACGTAAAAAGCAAATGTTCCCACTTTCCCTGCAGCTATAGGAAAGCAGATTCTAGTCTGCATCAAAAATCCATCCTTGCATGTGTTATTTCTAACAAAAGAGTTTTCTGGAGCACCCTGCCTTCAGAGATGGTTGCAATACTCCATGGTAAACAGTTTTCAATTTTAAAGAAAAACCTCATAATTCTGGTTGATTGTCTTACTTAATGATCTTTTAACCTGGTAATAATATTTATTTATTTATTTAATTTTTTCTTTTAGGAAGATTGGCCCTGAGTTAACATCTGCCGCCAATCCTCCTCTTTTTTGCTGAGGAAGATTGGCCCTGAGCTAACATCCATGTCCATCTTCCTCTACTTTATATGTGGGACACCTGCCACAGCATGGCTTGACAAGTGGTGCATAGGTCCTTGCCTGGGATCCAAACCTGTGAACCCCGGGCCATCAAAGTGGAACATGCGAACTTAACCGCTGAGCCACTGGGCTGGCCCCTGGTAATAATATTTAAATAGATAGTTCTGTTTTATGAAAAGTATAAATACCTGTGAGTCGTCTTTTTAAAACCAGAGGGCGATGGGTACTGTCTCTTCTCCCCATGAGTGCGCAGGAACAAAACCTGCGATTATTAGAATTCTTACTTAAACAAGGAGTTTGAGAGCATTTGTCTCATTTCACTTAACAAGAGCAAAGTGCAGAGTCCTTCACCTGGGTTATCTTGTTTAATCCTCGTAGCAAACCCACAAGAAGAACCCTATTGTCATCCCTCTTTTACAGACAGGACAGCTGTCTTACGCCAGCAGGTCTGACTTAGGGTAAACCTATTGGTCTGACTCAGAGCCCACACTCTTAGCCTCCATGCTGTGCCACTGGGGAAGGGCAGTTCCATTTCTCCCTGTGGGTTGATGACTCTGGGAAGTAGGGATGAAGAAACTGGGGTCTTCTTGAGAATCTAGGCATTCAGAAAAGAGGAGCCTGGAAGGAGGGAGTAAGGGGATAGAAAGGAAAGAAGAGGAGCAGAATTTAGAGAGTGCTCCTGAGTCAGGGTCTAGGAGGCTGCAGGGGAGTGCAGGGGAGCTGAGGGAGGGGCTGGAGGGCCTTTGAGAATGAATGACCTGGAGCTGGTGGGTGAAAGGGCAGTCATTGTCAAAAAGACATTGAAAGGTCAATGCCACTGACATGGTACAACTCAGGGGGAACCATTTACAAGGAAGACCAGGTGAGTGGTGAACCCTGAACTTAGACAGCGTGAAGACCTTGCTTGGGGACGCCTTGCTTAGAGGAGGAGACAGCTCACACTAGATAGAAGAAGAGGGAATATATGGAAGAGCCTAATAAGTGTTTTAACACTCTGCCAAGCAACGTGAGGCTCAGTGCCTGGAACACCGGACCAACTCGTGCCTTGCCTGTATCACACAATCACTCCTCCCAGTGCGAAAGTGGTACATTTAAAGATGGTGGGCACCACGGGAGGTCCTTCAGATGTTAGACATGGGGTTTGTTTGCCTGATGCGCTTCCTCCTCCTGCTTCTTCTAATTCCTGTGGGAAACTGCCCCCGACACACCACACACACATGCACACACATGTGCACACATACACAGCTCCACTTATCTTTTGTTGCATAACCTATTACTTTCAAGGTTAAGCCACTCTCAAACTTAGTGGCTTAAAATAATGATCTCTCCATGCTCACAGATTCTGTGGGTCAGACTTTGGGAAAGGACACAATAGGGATGGTGTCTCTCTGCTTACACGATGTCTAGGTTCTCACCTAGGAGGACTCAAGCTAGGGGCAGGAATCATCTTGAGGCAATGTCACCCTCATGTCTGGTCGTTGACGTTGGTTGTCCACTTGGACCTCAACTGGGGCTGTCAATCAGAACACTTGCACTTGGCCTCTCCATGGGTCCTGGACTTCCTCAGAACTTGGAGGCCTTGAATTTCTTCAACGGGGGCCCGGGCTTCAGAGATAAGTGTCTCAAGAAGCAAGAAGTAGAAGCTGCCACTTTCTAAGGGCTGGACTCAGAAATCAGGACAGTGTCACTTTTGGCATAGCCTATTGGTTGAGGCAGCCACAAAGTCTTCCCAGATTCAAGGGGGAAGAGATGTAAACTCGGCCATGAGAGGGAAGAATGTCAATGTCACATTGTAAAAGAACATGAGGGATGGGAGGTATTGTGGGCGCCATGTCTAGAAAAATACACTAAACACACACTCAGTCTTGGTGTGGTTGTCTATTATGGTGTCCCTCTTGTCTCCTCCAGGAATGGCCACCTGGCCTATGCTGGTCAATCAGACTACTCCGTCTCTCTGGCAACGGTGAAATGTTTTCAGGGATGGATATGTGATCCAAGCAGGGCCATTAGAGTTTTTCCTGTTATTGATCTCCGGATTTGGGAGAGGAATTTTCTGGGAGGATGAGAGTCGAGGCCTGTGCTGACCTTCTTGGCCGTCAGGTGGGACAAGGCTGCCTGCAGATTGATTCCAAGCAGACACAGGCAGAGCTGAGGGTTGGAGAGAGAGTTCTGACAGCATTGCTGGAGCCCCTGGCTAGAGTCATGCCCCCAACCAGGTCCTGTCCGGGATTTTCAAGTTTCTGACACAACTGAAAGAATTCTTAACAATAGAGCAGGGAGAAAGGGATGAGTGTACCACAAAGGCAGGAAAAGGGCCAAGATCTTGAGCCCCAAGGCACATTCTGCGGAGGAGAAACTTCCTCCAGAGAGAGGCAGTCCATCTTCTAGAGGAGAAATAGTTGGAGATTGTTTGGGGGGAACCCCACCCCCTATGGAGTGCATCACCCCCATTCCTTCCTCTCCTCCCACAATGATTTTATCCCCCAAAGAATCTGAGAATCTTTGAGATGACCTAGAATTTGAGTAATTAAGGGTAGTTGCTTTCCAATCCTGTGATATTGAGCAAGACACTTAATTCTCTCCTAGCCTCAACACTCGCATCTGAAAGATCATGAGGCTATCATGAGGGTTATATGAGATAATATGTGTGAACCCCGAGCACAGGGCTGGGCACACTGCAAACTCTTGGTGACTGGAAACTGTTAAGTGAGCACTTTGGGTGGTCAAGGGTCCTCTGATATTAGCACAAAGATGGAGGTCTCAGCATCTCCAAAATAGCCTCAGCTCTGCCCAGGCTTCTCTGGGTGCAGCCTGTGGAACTATTAGAAATGACAAGAGGCTCTCTTGCAGATTTATGTGTACAGGTGACTGATAATTTCCATAACAAACACAGGCCCACACAGGCTGGACGCAGATTCCTTCGAGGCCCAGGAGCTGCAAAGGGAACACCTACTAAATCAGGATTGGTGAATAAAGCCCAGAGTGTTCTCCTTCCCTTCCCCATGTTAATGAGTTGACAGATTCCAATTATTAGGCCAGTGGATGGGCCTGGCTATGATGGGATTTATCTTGAAACTGAAATAGCAATACATACCGAGAGGCTGCATGGAGCCCAGACATCTTCATAGTCCCAGCACACCTCCTGATGATAACCAGAGAGGTTGCAGGAGAGCCAGGGCCCAGCAGGGGCTTGAAGAGGCTGGGAGGATGGGAAGGGGATGACTGGGGGCTGAGATGAGTAAGGCCTTGAAGAATGTGCTGCTGGCAGTTCCCTCTGAAAGAGTTAAGATTTACCTGGATGAGTTGTAATGGAATCTAAGCCTCTAGCTCGGTTTGTAAATTTGTAAATAGTTCTTGTGACTTTGAGGTCTCAGTTTTCCCATCCTGAAAAATGGGCACAATGATACATGCTTTCCATATTTTTCTGAGGTTTTGGAAGGACCAGAGGAGATAAAAAGGGAATGTAGGAAATGCAGGTCCTAGGGCCATTGACAGATGTACAGACTGCTTGACCTGGAGGATCATAGAGTTCAAACAAATGCTCCCATTTTACAGTTGAGAAGAATGAGGCTCCAGGAGAGGAAAGGATTTGCTTGGCATCCTCGAGTGAGTTAGAGAATGAGAGGGGACCAAGCGTGAGGGGCCCTGATGCTAAGTCAAGTGACCTTTATTTTTCTCCTCATTTCTCCATTTGCTCACTTCCTTGTGGCCAAATTGGGTGCAAATTCCCAAGGCACCAATGGCTGGTGGACATAGTTAGGTAGAGACTGGGTTTGAATACTATGCATCTGTGGTCTTCCTGGGTCCTCTGGATGATCTGGGAAGTGATATCCCTGTTGTATTAATGCCTTAAATATCATATATGTTGATGCTTTTGTTCACTGCATAATTGATAGTGTGTGGACTTGCCCATTGGCAACCAATCACTGTGAGCCCATACTTCCCACTGGCTGTGATGAGGTTTGTTTCTCAGATGATGAGCCATGAAGAGTGGATTAAGTGCTCTGCAAGCCCTTCCACCCCAAGTGGTAGCCCATGAATTGAAAGAGTTTGAGAACAACTGGCGTAAAAGAGACAATGGATTTTATTTCTAGATGAGCCAGGTGGCTGTGAAGCCACCAAGCATTCTTTCAACAGTAGATAAGCCATAATATGTGACCCTGTGCATATTCTCTCATAATATCTCACAAATGTACGGCACTGATTACAAGAAAGACTGGAGGAAGGGAGCATGGATGACTCAGAGAAGTGCATCCTTAATTTTGGAGATAAAATTGCATATGGTAGGAGGTGAGAAGGGGTTATCATCATCATTGTCTCTTAGTGGACTATCGCAACAGCCTAAATTGGTCTCCCAGCTTCCCAGTCCACTCTCCACATAGCAGCTGAAAAAGCAGGTTGTTTTAAACATAAATCAGTTCATATCGCTCCCATGCTTAAGAAACAAACTCCTTATACCACCTACAAGGCCCATGTGACCAGATCCCTTCCTACTTCTCCAGCCTTGTTTCTCCTGTCTTCCCCTCGTGCACTGTACTCCATCCACACTGGACTCCTTTTCATCCTTTGAACATGCCAATTTGTTTCCACCTCAACACCTTTTCAGCTGCTGCACCCTTTTCCTGGGATGCATTTCTGCTAGATCTTCACAAGTCTGGCTCCTTCTCATTGTTCAAGCCTCAACTCAAACCTCATCTCTTCAGAGAGGCCTTCCCTGTCCATCTTAGCTAGAGCAATTCTTACCCAGTAATTTTACAGACCATTACTCTGCTTATTTTCTCCATAGAACTTACAATGAACTGAAATTATCCTAATTATCTTAGTTATTGATAGGCTTATGTGTTTACTGTCCTACCATGTCACTAGAACGTAAACTCCATGAGAGCAGGAAATTTACATGACTCGTCAGTATAATTCCAGCGCTTAGCACAAGGCCTGGTACACAGTAGGCTTTCCATAAATATTATATGAATGAATTTATTGATGGTGCACATATTTTAAAGGAAAGATTTTTAAATAACCTCCCTTTTTACTCTCTCTGAGAGGAAGCTATTCTTGTATCTAGGTTTCAGAGGCAAAATAAGGTGGGTTCCAGGGGTTCTGTTCTTCTACCTGTGTACTCCATTGACAATTCTAAATATGAGAAAGTCTATTTACCTGGGCATTCCCTGAAGTGCAGGTCCCTTGGGAAACACCTGGGTTGGAGAAAGGAGGTAGAGGAGGAAGGGAAGTAAATGTTGGGTGTTTTCCAAACCAATCTTCTCATCACACATACATTTTTAATGCCGTCAGAATTTAATTTGTTATACAAAACTGGAAGCGGTAGCGTTGTGTGGAAATAGCAAACCGTGGGAAGACCGCTTTCTGCAAATACCTTTTGCCAACACAGTCTATCTCCATAGCCATTTAATGCGTGGGGCGCTGTTCCTGGTGCTGAAATAACAGACTCGGCCGGGCACCTGGGCTTTGCGCAGGGGCACCTCTGTCTGAGGTGCTGAAACAGCCTTCGGGAGCTCCCTGGCAGAGCGTGGTCGTCGCGCCCTGCCATAGTTGGGTCACACTGCAATGATAGCTGCTGGAAATTACAGGGCTAGACTGTAATTCAATTCTCATTTGGCATGTCTTGTTCTTCCAGTAGCTACTGCTGCAGCCATCCTGCTCTGCCCTCAGGAGAGTGACAGGACTATGGGATGATGAGTTCTTTTGGCAGCTCTCCTGGGCATGTCCAGCCTCACGTGTTGTGAACCACATCAACAATACCATGAAAAAAGGCATAGGTGCCACAGATAGTGGTTCACAGTCTGCAGTCATAATGACACCTGCCAATCCAGCCTTAGACTGCATGGTCTGTAGTGGGGCCTCTGCCTGAAGATGCCACCCTCAGTACCATCACTTGCACAATGGGCAGGTAGGTTCCCATTTCCATCGAGATTGAAAATAAAGCACAAGCTCTGTGAGTCTCGTGGCCCCTGAGAAGCGAATGACAGATGATGATTTAAATTTTGGAGTGATGGGAGTGACCATTTAAAACTATTTGTTAAAAATTTTGAGGTGTAACATATAAAGTACATAAATTTTAAGTATGCAGCTTAAAATGTGTGTGTGTGTTTAACCACCATCCAGATAAAAATGCATAGCACTTCCAGCACTCCCTCCTCGTGCAACCTCCCACTGATGATAACCACTTTTCTGATGTCTGTCACCATAGATTAGTTGTTCTTGTTCTTGAACTTCATATAAATGGGATCATTCAGTACGCACTCTTCTGTGTCTGACTTCTTTCATTTGAGAATGTGTTTTGAGATTCAACCATGTTGTTGCATATCAATAATTAATTATTTTAAATTGCTGTATAATACCCTTTTGCGTGAATAAACTACAATGTATTGATCCATTCTACTGTTGATGGACATTGGGTTGTTTGCAGTTTGAGGCTGGTATAAATAAAGCTGTGAACATTCTTGTGCACGCTTTTTGATGGACAAAGCACTCGTTGATGTATACACCCAGGAGTGGAATTGCTGGCATAGTGTATTCATATGTTTCCAAAGTGGTCATATCAATTAACAGTCATTTTTTGAAAAAAACTAATTCCTGCTTCCTGATTTTACCTTTTCTGCATTCTCTTGATCAATGAAGATGTTCTGGTGAAGGCTCTGTTTAAATAATACGACTTTAGCTTTTTCTGGATGCTTTATTGACCAATATTGATTAGACGACTATTTCCTACTAATCTCTTACAAGAAACAAGAGACATTCTTCTCAGACCTTTCTTCTTTTTGGTTATCACCATCACTGACTCCTGTAGTGGAATCTGAATGAGATGACGCAGAGTTTAAAATGAATAACCTCTCCTTCTTCCTCCACACCCCACACTCCATACAACATGTCTGAGAGAAGAATCCAGCCAAGGAAAGCTAGGAGCATGGTATTTATCTCCAGTGCCACAGAGGAATCCCGGGAGCTCCACATACTCAATGGCCAATTAAAAATCTGTAAGGAGCGTTGTGTTTTAAGAATGGGAGGGGGACAGGTAACAGGGAAAAGAACAAGCTGCTTCTTTTTTGTTCTTCTCCCTTCTTGCCTTTCCCTCAGATTTTATGAGATTTGGGAACATTATATCTACTGCTAATATACCATCTTTAATAATTTCAGGGTTCAAATTTGTGTTGTAGAGCACTCAACAATCTCAAGGGCACACATGGAGTGCTTTCCAGGTCGTCCTAAGCATTGATCCATTCATTAGGAGACCCAGTGCCCACAGTCCACCTGAACCCCACAGAACCCTGCTAGCTGTTCTCTCTGACCTTGGGGTTGTGAGATTTCTCACTATACATTTACTCCTCTGTAAAATCCCTCTCCCTCCCCCATCTCCTTTTTTTAACACTAGGTCCCTGTCATTCTCCTCACTACTGTCTTCCTGACCTATCTCCCTCTCTGCTTCTCCTCCCATTTCCACTTGTCTGACATACTCTTTGGAGAAAAGATCTCTGGATTCAGAACAGCCAAAATGTCAGGTGAAGAATAAAATGAGGCCTCCGTGTTCTTTTGAGACAGAACTAAATATTCTTATAGCATCTTTAGAGACAGTAATAGAGATGGGCAATGGTTTGTGCTTCATGAAATGAAAGCAATCAGGACTATGCCAACAGGGACTGAAGACTTTCCATCCTGCCTTTCTGAGTTGGGGTTCAGGAAGCTCTTGGCTGGGCTGAGAGGACTCAAAACTGGAGATGAAGAGGCAGAGTAGAACACATCTTTAGTGTACCTTGGCTCGGATTCCCTTGGCTTGCAGAGTTGGGGGTCAGGTAGGTGTGGTGGGACAAGAGAGGGTGTCATGTTCCCCCTGGGGCCCTGGGAATCTTGGAGGGTAACATAGATCCTTAACATGGCTTTAGGAAGTCCCTGCAGGACTGGGATTGAGAGCTCTGCCTGTCTCAAGGTTATTTAACTTCCCCATCAGCCATCAAGGCTACCTGCAGGTCATACAGGAAGTGATCTCAAAATCTGCCACAGCTGCAGGATTTTCCTCCGGCCTACTCCACCCCTCTGGCCTGAAGATGGTCACTGTCAGCACTTTCCCTCTCTATGTAGATCAATAGGGCCCTTGGATATGACCTCAAGTTCAATTACAGATTCAATTATGGAATAAAGAGGCTGTTATTACACACCTACCTCTTATTAAGAAAGCTGCACTGGGGGCTGGCAGAGACTAGACCTGGGGGAAATCATTAGCCCGCTAATTTGAAATCAATTTAAAGTATATTTGCTTAATGGTATGAGCACTGTGAATTATCTATAAATTGTTAATTTAGTTGGATATCACATCAGATTTTCATTTTATAAATTACATTTTTGGGTTGGCAAATATATGTGACCTTCCTCTCCCCTCCACACTTGCTTTCTCTTTTTTTCTAAAACAAAGCTTGATAATCCTGTCTCTGGGATTCAACCCATAACAGGAGGGTTGAGCACAATTCAGCCTATAATAGGAGGCCTTGTGCACTCCCACTCATCCTCCAGGAACCCTGACACTGCCTTGTAAACAAGCCTGGTGAGTCACACATGGTCTTGTGACCCCTGTTCCCTGAGCCTGACAGCTTACAATCTTCAGTTAATCTAAAGTCTTTGGTGTTAGAAACAATTAGGGCAGGAAAGGGATGCTACAAAGTGCTTGCATCCCTATGACCCACCCATGCATAAGCGACAACTTGGGGAGGAGGATGGAGGAGAGCAGTGGGCCTGGAAGAGCTACCTTGCCTCTGAGCTAGCTCTGCCTGGCTCAGAGAGGGAGGTAGCTGTGCCCTCTTCTCTGTGGGTCACTGCCCTGTCTGGACCAGGAGACAGGAACATGTAGCGAGAAGCAGCTTGGCAAGAAGAGTGAGCTCGGCTTTTGAGTGGCCTTTATGTTCTCCACAGCAACCACCATAGGAACGAGGATGTCGGTTTACAAGGTAGCTTTTTCACTGTGGACTGGGCACCTTCAGATATGAAGTGAGCCCTTGCAGCTCGGCAGGGACTCTCTATATCAAACCAGCTGGAATTCGTTAGATTCTGTGAGCCTCTGTTCCCTGCCAGGCATTGTGCTAGACACTGGGCCCTTATGTGAGTAAGGACCCTGCCCTCAAACATACCTACGGATTGACCACCCTTTGCACTTATGGAGTCCCTGCTTTGTGTCTTGCTCTGTGCTAAGTGCTTTATCAACATTTTCTCGTTGAATCCTCACTGGAACTCTGAGTTGGATACTTTCACTGGCCCCATTCAACAGGTGAAGTGATTAAGCATGGTTGATTGTTTGCGCAAATGACCATAATTATTCTCCCTGTATCCCAACCCCTTTGCAACATGACTTCCCAGTTCCTGCCATCAAGAGGTAGAGTCTATTCCCCAGCGTTTGAATCTGGGCTGATCTGTGTCTGACTTTGATAGTAGAAAGCAGCAGAGGTGATGGCACACCCATTCTGATCCTCGGTCATAACAAAGCGCTGAGGGGCTCCAACCACAGAAACTTATCACCTCACAGTTCTGGAGGCCAGAAGTCCAAGATCAAGCTGCTGGCAGGTCCAAGCTGCCTCTGAAACCCATAGGGGAGGATGTTCCCTTGTCTCTTCCTAGCATCTGATGGTTTGCTGACAATCTCTGGCATTCCTTGGCTTGAGGATGCATTGCTCCAACCCTCCATCTTCACGCAGTGTTCTCTCTGTGTGTCTTCACAGCATCTTCCCTCTGTACATGTCTTTGGCCAAATTTTCCCCCTTTTTATAAGGACACTGGTTGTATTGGTTTTCTAGGACTGTCATAACAAAGTACCACAGACCGAGTGGTGTAAACAGAAGTTTTTTGTCTCACAGTTCTGGAGGCTGGAAGGCCAAGATCAAGGGGCCAGCAGGTTGGTTTCCTCTGGGGCCTCTCTCCTTGGTTTGCAGACGGCCGTCCTCTTGCTGCCTCTTCACATGGTCATCCCTCTGTGTGCACACACCCCTAAAGTCTCTCTGCATGTCCTAATCTCATCTTCTTATAAGGACACAAGTCAGATTGGATTAGGACCCGGCTTAACAGCCTCGTTTTAACTTAACAACCACTTTAAAGGCCCTATTTCCAAATAGGTCGCATTCTGAAGTACTGGGGTTAGAGCTCCAACATATGAATTTGTGGGGGACATGATTCAACCCATAACAGGAGGCCTTGTGCATGCTCACCCCTTTTCCGGGAACCCTGACACTGCCTTGTGAACAAGCCTGGTGAGTGACACATGACCCTGTGAACCCTGTTCCCACAGCCTGACAGCCAGCCAAGCCCCCAGAGCAAAACCACCCAGCTAACGTACAGCTGACTGCAGACACATGAGGGAGCCCTCTAGGATCAGAAAAACCACCCGGACGAGCCCAGTTCAATTTAACTAGCGTACAGAATCAGGAGCAGAATAAATGGCAGCTGTTTTAAGCCACTGGCGTTTGAAGTGGTTTGTTAAGCAGCAACAAATAGCTGGTACACTGAGGCTCAGAGAGATCACGTGGTTTGCACAAGGTTGCACAGCTGCAGGTGGAACCCAGGCAACCTGATGTTCTGAATACCACACCACGGAGAAAGGATCTGTCCCAAGGTATCAGATTTGTCAAAGTCTCCCTAGGACAAGGGTCCAAGAGCCCCTGAGTGAGACCTCTGGAATTCAGTGATCCAGGGGGCAACATGGGAAGAATCTTGCCTCAGCTTCAGCATTTGCTGTGAGACCTTGGGAGCAGTCACTTCACCTTGCTGAGCCCCAGTTTTCTCCTCTGTAAAATGGGGTGGTAATAAGCCTGCCTTGGAAAGTTGTGAGGAACCAGCGAGACTCTGAATGTGATAGCCTCTTGTGAGTTGCATAGTACTGTATACATTTTAGGGAGTCTCTCTCTCTCTCTGGTTTTTTTTTTTGTGTTTTTGAGGAAGATTGGCCCTGAGCTAACATCTGTGCCAATCTTCCTCTGTTTTATGTGGGATGCTGCCACAGCGTGGCTTGACCAGCGAAGGCTTCCTGGAGGAATCTGAGTCTTGAAGGATAAGCGGGGAGCTATGAAGGTGCAGTGTGAGAGGAGAAGTGTTCCAGGCAAAGAGAACAGGCTGTGCGAGGGCCTGGCCATAAGCCACAGCTTTCCACATGTCAGGAACTGAAAGAAGTTTGGTTGAACTGAAGCCTGAAAAAAAGTGGAGACAGTAGCATGAAATAAAAATGGGGGAAATTGGGGCTGGCCTCGTGGCCAAGTGGTTAAGTTCACGCGCTCTGCTGCAGGCGGCCCAGTGTTTGGTTGGTTCGAATCCTGGGTGCGGACATGGCACTGCTCATCAAACCACGCTGAGGCAGCGTCCCACATGCCACAACTAGAAGGACCCACAATGAAGAATATACAACTATGTACCGGGGGGCTTTGGGGAGAAAAAGGAAAAAAAAATAAAATCTTTAAAAAAAAATGGGGAAATTGTCAGTGAGATCGTTAAAGGGCCTTGAAGACGCCACACTCCTGCTCACACCAAAGGTTGTGATTGGAACTCTTTGGCTCCAGAGCACATGATGGTTCCACATCTCTGCTCAGAGAAGAGGCAGAGAGGCTGCTGCTGGCCCCACCAGATCCTAGCAGCTCCCAGGTTCAGAGCACTTCAGCTGATTTTTTGATGCTTTCTCTGGGTGAGGGGTGAACCCCCTCCCTCCTTATTCACTGCTCTCCCTAACTCACTCCATCCTCCTCCAGTCCACCCTCCACTCCTCAGCCAGACTGCGCTTTCTAAGGAGAAAATGGAAGCCACATCTCTCCTCTGCTCAAAAAAATCATCCAGCTAATATGTTCCCGCAGTCCAAAAATCCAACAGTGTAAAAAGATTTATAACAAGGCTTCCTCCCGTTGCTGTCTGACATTTACCTAGTACCTCCCATCTCCACAGGTAACCACTGTTTTCCTTTACGAATATACAAGCAAAAATAAGTATATAGTCACTTACCCATATTTTAACACACAAACTAGCATATTTTACACACTGTTTTCCAACATCTTCCCACCATTTAATATAACTTGGTGATTTTTTGCATATTGGCACTTAGAAAGCTTCCTCGTTCTTTCCTTCCAGTATGGACTGACTGTAACTTATTTCGTCTGTCCCTGTGCTGATGGACGGCTAGGAGCTCCCAGCCCCTCGCTATACCAGACAAGTCTTCAGCGAATAACTTCCACACTTGACCAGTGTAGCTTTATCTGCAGGATACATTCTCAGAAATGGGATTGCTGAATCAAAAGGATTGTGTGAATGTGACAGTTATTGACAAATTACCCTCTATGACAGTTGAATCAGTTTATACTCCCACCAGCAATTCATAAGAGAGCCTGTTTCCCCATATCCTCACCAACAGAGTGTGTTATCAAACTTTTAGATTTTTACCAATTGGATAGGCATTAAATGGTTTCCCGCTTTAAAAAACCCTCCATCATATCCCCATTCTCCTCAGATAAAGTCCAGCTTCCTTGGGCAGTTGTAGGGGTGTCCTTTTTCAAGAGCTTTTCATGAGCCAGGGAGGTGGATGTGGACCCGGCTCACTATAGCATGGCACTTGTGTTCCAGCAAAGAGCCGAGAGAGAAGAGGAAGCCTTCATGGAGGAGGTGGCATCTGAGCTGAGCCTTGACAGATAGGTCAGAGTCTGACAGGTGTTAATGAGAGGAAAGAGAGGGAGATATGCTCATGGTCCAGAAGGGAGATGGGAAATGTCTGGAGAGAGTAAAGAGCCCAAGGTGGCTGGAGGACCCAGAAGAAGACAAGCCTGGAGGGGTTTGGGGCCTGGTCATCATGGGCCTTGAATGTCATGTGGAGGAGTTGAGGATTAGACCTGTAAATGATAGGAACACAATGAAGTCTTTTGAGAAGGCATGTGAAGTGGGTGAGTCGGGGGACTGTTTAATTGGCACTCTTGATTTAAAGTGAAAGAAAACCCTGCTCAAGGTGACTTAAGGAAGAAAGGAATTTATTGGCTTGTTTAAGAAAAAACCTAGGGGTAGTTAGCTTCAGGCATGGCTGGATTCAGGGGCTTAAATGACATCACCAGAAATCTGTCTATCTCCCTTGGCTCTGCTTTCTTCTGTGTTGACCTCATTCCCAGGCTGTCTCCAGCCTTTCCTCTCACAGCTTAGAAATATCAGTCAAAAGAGAGTACATCATTCCCAATAATTCCAGCAAGCACACAGGAAGACACTTATTGGACTTATTTGGGTCAGTCGCCCATCCCTCAACCAATCCCTGTGGCCAGGAAGATGGAATGCTGATTGGCCTCGCCTGGGTCACATGCCTACCCACATGGTGGAGTGGTGGGAAGTTGGGAGGTAATGGGGGGTGGGGGAGTGGAGATAAACGGAGGGAGTGTTTATGAGGGGAGGGTGTCTAGCAGCTTCCCCTGCACCACAGGGTCTGGGGTGGAGAGGGATCCTCAAAGACAAATCAATGTGTGGTGACCAGAAAACGGAAGAATGGGCTTATATGGGGGACAGAATAAAGGTAGAGAAATTAAAGAAGAGACCGTAAGGTGCAGGGAAGAGAGGATGAGGGAACTAGAGGGGGCTCCCTGTGAGCTCCTTCCCTGAAGGTGTAGGGCGGGGATTTGAGCTTCTCCTTGTGGCCAGGTGGTGCGTTCCACCGGCCGCTGCACTCTGGTTCTTTCTAGAAAACAGAAGATCTTGGGCCCTAAGGCAAATCTAGGTGGCCTTGGAGGGCAGGTCTGGGCAAAGACATGAGGCCCCATGCCAATCTGAGACCTCAGGCAGGGTGGTGGTGTGTGGACCGATGGCCCCTGACTGCTGGGCTCGTATTTTAAGTCAGTTTGGAGTGGCTGACATTTCACAGGACTCCGCTGAGCCTTGAATGCCAAAGGCAATGTTATTTAGCCTGCTGGAGCAGGCATAAACGCCAGGCTGAACTCTGGAGGCCCCGGCTTTCCAAGGGGGCACCTCTGTCCGAGGTGCTGAAACAGCCTTGAGGCGCTGTCTGGCAGCATGTGGTCACCGTACCCTGCCATTGTTGGGTCACACTGCAATGACAGCTGCTGGAAATCACAAGGCTGGACCATAACTCACTTCTCATTTGGCACCTCTTGAAGTTCATCCAGTAGCTGCTGCTGCAGCCATCCTGTTCTGCGCCAGGGAGGCCCTGGAGGAAAAGGAGATTGTTCTTCCTGGGCAACTTTCTCTGCGGTGACCAAGGCTGGTCTGAGATCCCTGCGCAGAGGGCCAGCCCACCTTGATTCACTTGGTGGGATGTGTGTGTGTGTGACTCTGAGTCCTGTAGGTAGGAGTTCCAAGCTCCTGAGATGTCCAGTTGTTTTCTCCTGGCCCAGCATGCCACCCCTTTCTCTGTTCACTGTCCCCAGAAGGCTCCAGTCTTGTCCCCTATAAGATACAATGAACCTCTTCTTTTATGCCCTAATATCAGCCTGCAGGAGGCTGGATTTTGGCTCAACAAGGCCTGTATCTGGTAGGATCAACTCCCCAGAGGCAAGAAAACTGGTCCTCATCTTTTAAATCTCAGGGCAGAAGCCACTTCCCCAGTGACTGCTCTGCCAGCCCGGCCACATGGCTCAGCGCCCTTACCTCACACTCTTCTCCCTCGAAGACCTCTGGCTTGTGGTTGTATATTTGAGAGATTCTTTTATTAAAGTTACTCTCTCCATCTTGACTATAAGGTCCCTGAGGTCAGGGTCAGGTCTGTTTTCGTGTTCTCTTGTATCACCGAGGCCTGAAATAGTGCCTGGCACAGAGCAGTGCTCAATAAATAGTTGTTGAACAAATGAATGAACAGCTCCCATGGGCATCCTCCTGCTTATCAGATGTGAACAATGAGAACAAGAGAGACTCACAGAAGAAGGATGGCAACGATGGTGGGCACTGAGGGCAGCTTGATTTTAGGAGACTCAGATCCTGGCAGCTCAGCAGTGGAAGGAATCAGAGCTCTGGACATCATTTTCTCCCCTGTCCCATTTTCCAGAGGATTAAATCAATGTTCAGTGGCATGCTCAAGGGCCCCAAGCAGGGTTGGGGCTAAGACTCAGACGCTGGACTCTTGACTCCAAGCCTGGGCTCCTTCCACTCAGAGTAGCATGTGGGTGGATGAGTGACTTCTGCTGTGGGGAGAACCTTGCCTGCCTAGCTGGCTGGCTGCTTCTATGAGTCAAACCTGGCGGAATCCTGAGAGGCCACAGGGGAGAGAGCAAACACTCTCCATCATCAGCCCTGAGTGTAAATCCTGCTCTATCATTCACAAGCTGTGTGACCTTAGGGCAGTTACTTCATGTCTCTGGGCTTCAGTTTCCTTAGCAGTGAAACAGGACAAAATCATCCCTTCTGAGGAATGCTGTGAGGATTCCCGAGAATGTATGGGCAGTCCTGGGACACAGTACTCCAAAAACGCTGGCTCTCTTTTATACCTCCTGGCCTCCAAGGGAAGGAGAGAGAGAAGCAGGGGCTTAAAGAATCTTTGCAGGTGATGGGGGGTCCCCCTACCCTGGGCTCCTCTCACGCCCTTTGCCCCTTCTTGGCCTGTAAAAGGCCTGCACAGCCTCACAGATCCTAGGCTAACCGCTGTGCCAGAGCTACTGAAGAGCATCTCATTAATGCTCAGCAAAAGCTCATTAAGACCATGAGCTCTGCAACAGCGACAAAGGAAGGTCAAGATTCTTTCCATGGGAGTTAGTGCCTCTGGGACCCTGTGGCACCAATATTCACAAACAAGATGAAGGGGGATTTATCTGTAGGCAAGCAGGCAGCCAGGTGGGTGGCCCAAGTTCCCTGGAGCTCCCAGTCACCCACATCCTGCTCCTAGCCTTGCCCTGGCCTCTGCCCCTGGGAGGGAGAGCATTACTGGCCAGGAGCTGAGCAGAGCAGTCACCACGCAGGGCCTTAGGGACCAGGGCAGGTCAGTTTTAATGAGAGGAAGATCTGAAGTTGAAAATGCCATCCATAAAGGGTGAGGCTGGCAGGGAGGCAGAGTGGGGCAGGGACCCTGGGCCAGGAGAAGCTGCCTTGTGGTGTGCTGGGGGCATTCACCTCCCCCTCTCTGGGCCCCAGTGTGTTCATCTGTAAGATGGGAACTCAGCTTGCAGGAGAGTTATGAGGCTCAAGAAAGAGTTGTATTGATGCGAGGGAGCCCTAGTCACCCGGGGGGAGGGGAGCGACAGTGACACCAGGGCCTGACCTCCTCCACCCCTGATTTGCCTGCCCATCACCCCTGCAACACTCTGAAAAGATAGAGGCCAAGGGGAAGGAAGAGAAGCTATTTCTTAAAAGCAAAGAAATGGGCTAAGTGAGGGTTTCCTTACAAATGGACATTATTTGGACTGCATGCAAATGATACGCAAATGACTCCGCCTCCACTTTAAAACTAGGCTATTGGGAAGGTCTCAGGACAAGGACTTAGAGATGGCAGTCCTTTTTCTGAGAACTTTCTGGGGTGTCTTAGCTTGCCAACCCCTCCTCTGTCTCACCCCTTCCCACCTGGCCTCCTCCCGTAAGTTTGCCCCATTCCTCTGGCAGCTGTGGTCATTGGAAGAGGTACGACCTTGCACAATGGCCGGAGCCCTGGGTTGACTGGCCTGGATCCCTCATCAGCCCCTTTAGGGCTGTGTGGTCCTGACCCTGCCCCCCAGCCACAGTGCTCTTTGCTGAGCCTCTGAGGGCTCAGGTTTCATGTAAGACTGATGGGGAAATGCTGAAGTATGAAGTATTGTACAAATTCACGGGTTTCCATTCCAGAGTCTCTAAGAACAGGCTTCTTGACCACCAACCTTGAGCTTCCCTGTAACTGTCATCACCCTTTGTGTTAAAATTCTAGGAGAGGCTGTACACCTTAATAGTTGAGCACACGCCCTGGGGCAGGCTGGCTGGGGTCAAAAGCCTGGTTCTACCATCACTGGCTGCGTGATGTGGGCAAGTCAGTCTCTCGGAGCCTCGGTTTCCCCATGTGTAAAACAGGAATGAAAGTACTTGCTCCTTGAGGTGAACAAAAGAGCTGATGCATGTCGAGCCCTGTTATGGGTTGACTTGTGTACCTACCCCTGCAAAACATGTGCTCAAATCCTAACCCTGGTACCTGCGATGGGCTTCTCTAGAAGTAGAGTCTTTGCAGATGGTCAAGTCAGGATGAGGTCAGGAAGGGGGGCTCTAGTCCAGTATGGCTGCTGTCCTCATAAAGGGAAGATGACGTGAGCCTCACAAAGACAAGACAGGCTCATGAAAACAGAGGTGGAGATCGGAGCGATGTGTCTACAAGCCAAGGAACACGAAGGGCTGCTGGCAACCAGCAGAAGCCAGGAGAGGGGCATGGGACAGACTCTCCCTCAGAACCTCCAGAGGGAACCTTCCTGCCAACACCTTGGCTTTGGACTTCAGCCTCCAGAACTGTGAGAGAATAACCTTCTGTTGTTATAAGCCCCCCCGCAGGTGGCACGTTGGCATGGCTGCCCTGGCAGACTAATACGAGCCCAGCAAGGAGCGTCTGGCATGGTTAGTGCTACGTGTCAACCAGCACCACTAACTGCTTGCTTGGTGTCTGTCTTCACCACAGATGGTGGGTCCAAAAGTCTGATGGTTCTTCAACAAATACTGAGTTTCTGCTTGGTGCCAGGCATGCTCTAGGCAGGGGACATGGTGTTGCACATCTGTCTTGCATGCCTAGCCCCCCAGTTCATATTTACAGATGACCAGGTGAGCTGGCCTGGAGACCACCTTTGATGACATCTTTCCCACCCTCAGGGCTCAGTCTGTGTCCAATCGCCTAAGGCTCAGGGGGCCATGCCTGACCCAAGGAAGGTCAGTGCCCAGCACAAAGCCGGGCTCTCCGAAAGCACTCAAAAATGTCCCAACCGGGCAGCCAGATGAGCCCCACTCCCACAGTGTGACCCAGAGGCCCCCAACTCCCCCCTGGGCCGCAGAGCACTCCCTCACCCTGGTCTCTAGGAGGTCCAGCACCCTCCACCTCACCTCCACCTCCTTCCAGGCCCAGCCCCAGGGCCACCCCTCGTCCCACGTTATGGCTGGGCAGCATCCGAACACTTAGTTATTTCAATTTTAAGAATATGATGGAGTCAGCGAGGCTTAAAATGCATGTGTTAATAGCGGCGGTCTGCAGTTTCATTTCACTTTAACAGGAACCATCTGCTGCGAGCAGGCGGCAGGCACGGCCAGTTCTCCCCCCACACAGCCTCCCCCCACAAAATGATTCCATCCCTGGAGTCGAGTAGGGGAGATGGGGGTTGAGAGCTGTGAGGAAGGCCGTGCTGGGGCCCCACAGCCCCCAGGGAGGAGGAGCCCCTTGAGGCTGGGGCCGGGAGTAGGACATGCAGAACCCCAGGCTCGTCCCTCCATCCTCTCTGGCCAGGAACAAAAGGCCTGGGGAGGACCACAGGACCACCGAGCACTGGCCGCTGCAAAGCTGAAAGGGAGGAGAGGAGGGGGCAGGGGGTGCAAAGCCCCCGCCCGCGAACCCACTGTGCTCTTCCTGCAAAGTCCCGGAGGAAGGCACGGGGCTCAGGAGGTCCCTCCGGCTCTGCCACCGACCCAGCCACGGGTCACTTTGCCTCTTGGTGCCTCAGTTTCACATCTGTAGACTGGGGGCTCTGACACCCACATCGGAAAGTTGTTGTGAGCACTGAGGGAGTGTGAGGGAGGCCCCCTGCAAAATTAACCTGAGCCCGGCGGGGGGGGGGGGGACCGGGCACGGGAGGGGGGATGGTCTCTTCCACTGTCGGGGGGAGCCCAGGGCGACTGCTAGCAGCCCGGAGGCTGGGGTGGCGGCTGGCTTCACCACCCAGCTCTGGCTCAGCGCTGTGATGACGGCAGTGTGGGCCACACAAGTGGGCACCAGTTCCCATCCTGGGCCGCCGGGCACCTTCCAGCCCAGGCCTGGGAACACAAATAGTTGGAGCCGAGCTGGGAAACAGAGTGTCTCTGGGGTCAGAGAACAAGAGCCTCATCCCCACCCACTGGACCAAAGGTGAGAAGTCAAGACCCAGTGCCAGGGCTATAGGGAGGTCCCGTTGGGCAGGGGGATCTTATAGCCACTCTGGAGGAGCACAAGGCAGGCGCCCAGCCCCAGGGCCCCTGCTAGGAGCACGGCGGCCAGGGCTTTGAGGAAGGAAGTCCTGGTCCGGGTGAAGGAGCCGGGCGCCATGATGCCGAGCAGGGCCGTGCTGACCGTGAGCGTGTAGAGGATGGAGATGCCCGTGTTGAGTGCGACGATCTTGCCAAACTTGGCAAATGGGGCGATGATGCAGAAGAAGAGGGGCACCGTGGCGATGACAGTGGTGAGGGCGCTGGAGACGATGGCCACGCCCACGTGCCGCACAGCCTCCAGCGTCCGCCACTGGCGCTGGGAGTGGGTGTCCTGGGTGCGGGGGGGGAGAGGGAAAGCTGGGGCCCTGGACACTGCTGCGATCCCTCCCTGCCCAGGGCTTGGGGTGGGGCTTGGCCTCTGGGTAGACACATACACCACTGCCCAAGGCCAGCCCTGCCCCTGGAGGCCCCAGATTCTGCCTCGGTAACTGGCTATGATAACAGCAGCTACTCCACGGCTTGGTGTGAAGGTGAAATGATTCCCCTACACTAGGCACAGTGCACAGTGGGGGTGCATTAAGTGTTGCTGTGATGACGAGGATGCTGATCATTCACATAGTAGGTCCTCATAAATGGGAAGCCCTGACTGGAACTGATTTCTTTCTCTTGACCAAAAGCAGCTAACTGTGTAATTAACTTACATATTTATGAATGTTTTCACACCAATACAATTCCGAACTAGGAAAAAACAAAAACTTCACGAGACCCAGGGCTGGTTTCAGCACTGAGTACTTGGGCATGTCCTCATGAAGCCAGAGAGCCGGAGGGGGGATTGGTGGCCTTGGGGTCATGACTAGAAGGGCCCAGCCGTGCTCCCAGGCTGGAGAAGGAGACTTGGAGCCAAGAAACAGGATGGGCCCTTGGCCGTGGCCTGGTCTAGCCGCTCAGGCTCACGTCAGGAGACAGAGGCTGGAGTCGTGGACCCGCCCAGGGCCCACAGCACTGCTCGGGCAGAGACTTGAGTCCCCTGGGCGTGGAGATCGGCCCCAGAAGCCTCAGCTCCTGGAACATGCCCTGGTTGGGGGCTGGGCACTGGGGTGTCCAGCTGCCCTTGGGGAGCTGCACCAAGGAAAGAGAAGATTCGCTGGGGATGGTTAGGGGAGGCAGGGGGCTCACCTCAGCCTGGTGGGGGGGCAAGTTCTCTCCAGCCAGCAGGTAGCCCTCGACCAGATGGACGCAGTAGTCCACAGAGGAGCCGACGAGGATGGACAGGGAGATGGCTTCCACGGCGCCCATCTCCCAGCCACTCCAGTACATGATGGTCACCACCAGGCAGACGATGCCTGCAGGGGCAGGAGACAGCGGGAGGCAGCTCGGACTCGGCCCTACCCTCATAGTCCTGGGGAATGGGGAACGCTGAAGTCTAGAGTGGAGCCCCCAGCTCTGATGACAGGACGGAAAAGGAGCAACAGGGGCAGAGAGACCTGGGAGGGCCCCAAGAGAGGGGACAGGTGCAGCAACATATCACTGGGCTGAGAGCTACTACATGGCGACATCTGGCTCTCCGTGGGGAGCATGCAGACTTGAGGACAGTCCTACGAATGTTGCAGAGACAGCAGTGAGCAGAGGGTCTTTTTGTTGGGGTTGGGGGTTGGGGAGGCCGGGAAGCCTTCCCCGAGGAGATGGGACAGCGAAGGGTTGAAAGACCTCTGCTGTGGGACCCCTACAGCCCCTGCCCCACGGCCCACGTACCCAAGATGCTCAGGAGCACAGGCAGCAAGAGCAGCACATGGGTGGTGAACACAGCCACGGCAGCCACGCAGATGAGCAGGGAGAGGGCCAGGCCATACAGGGCGCTCTGCACCCCTGCAAGGGGAGAGGAGGGCCCTCAGCCGCGCTGTGCGGACAGGGCACCCACAGCCCCTCACCCCACGGTTCAAAGGTTGCTGGGGTTACACAGATGGGCACAGTCACGGCTAGCTGTCACTCTGTGAAACCACTGAGCCTCCATTTCTTCGTCTATAAAAAGGGTTAATAACAGTACCTACCCCACAAGCCTCGGTCGGAGTTTACAGGGAGAACACAGATCAGGCCTCAGCACAGGGCCTGCCCCGAGAAGGGCTCCGAACGACAGACAGCTGCCTTATGCTCATGACTTTTACTTTTTAGGTGGCCAAATTCAATGTCAGAGAATGTGGCCAGATGTCCCCGAACAGGAGGGGACCCGAACTCCAGCCTCTGACTAGTGTTCTGGCCACTGGGTCATCCCAGTTTCTCCAGGGCTCTTGGCCAGCATTGAGAAAAGGACAAGTGTGGCTCAGATAGGCCATGCCATGCCCTCACTGCCCTGGGTCACCTCCCTGTCTCCCCCACCACCACCGCCCACCCTGCCGGGACCCCCGGGGTCAGGGGCTGGGCTGCCACTGGCCTATGATCTCCATGAAGATTTGCTTCCAGTGCTCGCAGGTCTGGAAGCCGCGGCGCAGGGCCGAGCCCTCGGGGAAGGTCTGAAGCTGCTGCTGCAGGAAGCTCTCCCAGCGCAGGTAGTCCGAGTAGGTCTGGAAGGAGGACTTGCCCTTGTATGTGGTCTGCGGGTGATAAGAGCCAGTGAGACGGGCCGGTGGCTGTGGCCCACTCTCCCTTCCCAGGTGGACGTGGCAAATGCAGCCAGCACTCGGCCACTTGCAAACAGAGCATGTTGTGTGCGTGTGTGCGTGTGTGTGTTGGGGGTGACAGATGACCCAATCCACGATTACCTCCTGCCAGTCTCTGGGTGCACATGTGGTTCTTGGGTTCCAACACCACCAAAGTCCCTGTCCCCTTCCAACAGAGCCACCTTCAGCTCCCAGAGCCCCCTACACTCTCACGTTCCACCCTCTGCACATGCTATTCCCTCTGCCTGCACAGCCAGCTCCCACTCATTCTTGAGGCTCGCTGAGGTCGTGTCTCCTCCAGGAAGCCTTCCTTGATGCCCCAAGATAGGCTTCCACTCGGGCCTGCAAGCCCTCAGTCCTTGCCCATCAGAGCTCTTGTCACTGCCTGGCGAGCTGCCCGTCTCCTGGCTGGACTGTGAGTCCGGGAGGGTGGGAGCGGCCTGCCTCGCTCACAGCGCCCAGCTCTGAGGAGCTGTTCAGGGCATGGTGAAGGAGACAGGCATTTACTCTGCTCTGAAACTTTCACAAATGTTATCTCACTGGCCCAATTCTGTGCTCCCTGAGCACAAGCCAGTTAACTGTGTCCGTGTACACGGATGTGTCTGAGTGTTGGCGGGGTTCAGCTTGGAAGTGACGTCCTGTCATGTGGAGGAGCCTGCGCAGACATTCTCTCCTCTCAGAAACTGTCTAGGGCTTTAAGGCTTTCAGCCTTAAAAAGGAAGGAAATTTGGACACGTGCCACAACACAGATTAACCTGGAGGACATTATGCTAAGTGAAATGAGCCAGACACAAAGAGGCAATACTGTGGGATTTCACTTACAGGAGGTACCTGAATCAGTCAAATGTGCAGAGACGGAAAGCAGAATGGTGGGTGCCAGGGGCTTGGGGAGGGGACTGGGGAGTTAGCGTTTAGTGGGTACAGAGTTTCAGTTTTGCATGAAAAGTTCGAGACATGGATGGGGGTGATGTTGGCAAAACAATGTAAATATACTTAATATAGTGAACTGGACACTTAAAGATGGTTAAGATGGTAAATTTTCTTATGTATATTTTACCACAATTTTTAAATAACTACCCAGGGATTTGAACTGGTGTCTGCATTAGCCTGGGGCTCACGAGGGCTTGGAGGGCCTCCGGGGCTCTCACTGGAGGTTGGCGGCCTGGGTGCTTGTGCAGTGAGTGGCACAGATGGTGGGAAGGACAGCAGGGCCGGGCACCAGAGGAGACTCGGTTTCCACCTGTAACCTTGTCATTCTCATCCTCATTCCCTGACACCTTCACATGATTTCACTGCTGCTTCTGGATGACTGAGGACCGCCAGAGGGAGGGTGGGAATCTGGACCCCGATTCTTTGGAGGAGGAGCTTGAGCCTAAAGGGGATGAGTGACTTGCTCAAGGACACAGAACACACCAGGATCAGAGCTAGGACTGGACCCCATGTCTCAGCACGAGGCAGCAGGGACAGACTTGGCAAGCCTCACGGAGCGACGTGCCAGGGCTGCGAGGACAGCAGGTACCCAGGTTAAGTGCACTTGTGTGTGTGTGCGTGTGTGTGCATGTGCACTTGTGTCTCCTTGGGTAGAACCCAGGGAGTGTCAGGGGTGACAGAGGAAGCAGCAAGGTGTGTAGATGGCCAGTCCCCCGTCTTCCAAGCTCTCCTGGGGGAGGCCCAGCACAGGGGTCTGTGGCCCAGCACATGGCCCCCACAGTGGCAGAGAGGAGTGCCCTGGTCTTTCACCAGCCCCAGCCCTCCTGCCCAGAAGCTGCAAATTGACACTGACGGGTTGGTGGGGAGGGAGGGTGGTGGGAGCTGGCTGGAGCCTGTGTGGTGGGAAGGGCCCAGCTCTGCAGTCGGATGGCCTGGTTTAGCAGTGATGCTGACACTGACGAGCCCTGTGACAAGGGGCAAGCAATCACCCCTCTCTGGGCCTCAGGATGCCCCTCTGAAGAGCAACCCCTCTGATCTGGGCCAGGGGCTGGGGATCAGAAGTGACACACGTGAGACAAGCACTCTGCACTGTGCCCAGTGGGGCCGCCAGGGGCTCACCGACTCGAAGGCCATGGAGATCCACTGCACGCGGCCCTCCTTGACACCCACTGCCCCGTGTGACAGCTGCCCCGGGAGCAGGTTGGGCTCGGGCAGCTCCTTGCATTCAGGGTGCAACATCTGCAGGAAGGAGGAGATGCTGTAGCCTGCAGGGAGAGGGGAGAGCGGTGGGTCGGGGTGGGGACCTGGGAAGAGCACCCCTCCCTACCTCATCCCACCTGAGCACAGGTGTCACCCACCTGAGTGTGAGTGTGGGAGGGGCATGCACCCTTCCCCCACCTCCCAGGTTTAAAAAGTGTCTGCAACCATTGGCAATGTCACTTGGAAGCCCACAACACTCATTTGCCATCTGGGTGGATAACGGCATCTTGTGCCACTCAGGGAGAACCCTGCATGACCTCACCAGGTTATCTGTGGGCCAGCCCCCGCCTACCCCGCTCCCAATTTGGAAAAGCCACTCCTGCAGGTGCGCCCACACACACCGCACAATTCCCCCCCCCCACGTGCACCTCTGTGCCAGCTCACATTCACGCACAAGCCTACTCTCATCTGGAAGATTCACACACCCCCGGTGTGGACACACTCAAGTGTAGAGGCATGTCTGCAGATACATCCACTTGACAGGTGCGAGCATCCACGGGGCCACCCACCCGTGGACCCTGGCCTCCCCAGTCCGTCCTCCCTCAGGAACTAGATCCCCTACACACCTGAGGGCAGGCACTGGGCCCCGCCCGGCTTCACCAGCTCTGAGTTCCCCGCGATGGCCTTGCAGAGGCGGCACAGGTGCCCAACTTCTTTGAAAAGGTCAAAGCTGCTGTCATAGATGACGCTGCCCTTTCCCAAGGAGACACGAGCCGGCATGGCCACTCAGTGAGTCGGGAACCCAGTCCTGGGTCCCGCCCCTGGGGAGGAACCTCCGCAGCTCCCGCTACCATCCTGCCATCGTCACCATCACATTGGCGCCCTCTGCCTGGCGGCTCGCGGTCCCCACCCGCCCACTCTGCCCTGGCCCACCAGCACCCTCTGCTTCCATCGCTGCCCGCCTGCACAGGCCCCAGGGTCTCACCTCCTCGTTTTTACTCACGACGCTCTCCCCGGGGCTCCTTCTTCCTCCTCTCCCTCTGCACAGCCAAATCCTACCTGTCCTCCAGCATCCGCCTGTCTCCTCCCAGCCTCCCCACCCCTCTGAACACCTGGGGACTCGTGGTCTGGACTGAACAGATGGATCTCCTCCCACTCCACCTGCTCCTGAATTACTTCGTGTCTGAAGTCCCATACTCCCAGCTGGACTGACTTCTCAACGCAGGGGTTATGCCCGCTCCTACGTCCAAGGTCCTTCCTACCACATGCTGAGCACCCATCATGTGCCAGGCACACCCCTAGCCCCAGCTCAGTCAGTCCCTCTCCCTTCAAATGCCCAAGAGCCCAGCACAGGGTGCAGATGTGTATAAGGGAGGCAGATCCCACAGGGCCGGGGACACCACGGCTGAGGACAAAGCAAGGGCTGTGGGCACAGGGAAGAGCCTCCTGCAGAAGGAAGGGGGCAGGGGAGTGTTACACACCTGCACTTCCTTCATCCCTGTTCCAGCCCGTAATGGTGAGGCCAGCCAGCTAAGGCCCCAAAGTGTACCTAGAGTCCTGGGTGATGCTAAGAACTCAACCTTGCCCAGTCCTGGCAAGAAACGCTGCCCCAGTGGCCCATGGGGTCCTGTCTGGGCTGGGTGAACCGTCAAGGAGCCAAGAGGATGTGTATGAGCTGGGCTGGTGGCCCCCAGGCTGGTACTTGCTCTGGTCCCTCTGGCATCTGCCCACAGTGGGCACACGTACCGGGTCTCTGATGACATGGTTGTCCATTTGCCGTGTGCGGTTGATGCCAATAATGCCAAAGACCACAAAGACCATGGCCCCTGTATCCACCAGTGGCCGCACTGCTGGCTTCCCGCAGCCTGTGTTCACGCAGGGGTTGAAGCCCAAGGTGGCCGACAGGCGGGACCTGGGCACTGCAGAGGGAGTCACATCTGTAGGGGAAGGCGAGGCCCAGACTCCCGCGGCCCCACCGCAGCCTCCGCGCATGTACCTTTCTCACTGGGCACATAGAAGAAGCCTTTGGTCGGCCCGTCGGGGCTGGAGCTGAGTAGGCAGCCGGGGGGTGCCACACACACGCGCCCGTGGAAGGGGGGCTTGTGAGACTGGGCAAAGTACAGTTTCCTGTGGAGGCAAAGGGGACCGGGACTGAGGCCGGGAAGGTCAGGAGGAGTCAGGGAGGTGAGGAAAGCGCAGCCACGTGCAGGGGCTGGGAGAGTGCAGGGCAGGGACCCCAGCTCCCCAAGCAAAGGGCCTGGGTCTCATGTTGGGGGCTGGGTTTGGAGGCTGGTTTTAGCCCTGCCCCTGCCGAGGCCCACCATACGTGCCCGCTCAAGCCCTTCCCCTCCAGGCCTGTCTCTCGGCCTGTGGCAGGAGGCGTGGAGGAGACCCACAGTTCCCAAACTGCCCTCCAGGAGGCGAAAGAGTTCACAGAAGAGCCTCAAGGCCGGCCTTGGGGGTCCCTGCTCAGAAGCCCCCTGCCCCACCCAATGTGAACAGTTACTGAGCCTCAAGATTCTGTTTGAAGAAAAGATTCTGTGATCAGCTTGTTCACCACTGGACCTGATGTAGCTCAAGTTTCTTTCTAGAATGTTCTAAGCTCATCCAGGCAGCCTGGCCTTGGTTGCTGTTATGTATGTACAGAGCAAGCCCAGCCCTGATGCACCAGGCTGGAAGGGCCCAGCGAGACCGTCTTGGTCACCTCCCAGCCTCCACGCTACGCCCCTCTGCCTCAGGTGGAGTTCGGCTTCACGTGGGTGCTCAACGCCCTGAGGTCAGGCCCTGTCAGACCACAGCCCCACATGTCACCAGTGCAGGGCCCCACACTGCCGTGCTCCAGAATCTGGCAGCCCGGCTGTCTTCCAGAGCACGTAACGTCATTTGTAATGACGCTGCGGTTGACTTGTTAGCTGCTGTCTCTGCTTGTCAGCCCGAGGGCAGGAGCCACATCTGTCTTGTTTCCCACCGCATCCCCAGCACTAGCAGGGTGCCGGCACACAGTCGGGGTCCAGTGTTTGTTAAATGAATGAACGGATGAAAGAGCAGACCCTCAGCTAATGTGGCCTCACTGGATAAATGAGTGTAGGGTCCTGTGCAGACCACGCGGGATAAAACCTTGGAAAGACAACCCAGCTGGCCTGCAGACCCCCCAAGGCACAGAATGCAGTCACCCGTTAAGGTTTCTGGGGCACTTATTCCATGCCAGGCGCTAGGCGGGGCTTGAATATACAGTAGGTAAATACCACAGACACAGTCTGTCTCCTGTTAACTTACAGTCTAAGGAAGGGGGATGTTAAACAAACATTTTCGGAATTAATGATCTCTATCGGGAGTGTGGCTAGTGCCTTGGAGAAGAAGCTCAGAGTGGACTAATTCATTCACTCAGCACGTGTTGCCTGAGCATCTGCTTTGTGCCAGACACAGTGGTGGGGGCTGGGGTACAGCGTGGAACAGTCAGAGTGCCCACTGCAGGATGCCTGTGTGCTCCCGGCGGAGGCAGGTGCTAAGCCAGCAGCTCAGTACGATTCCCGGAGGGGATGGGGCCAGAAAGACAGCAGCAGCATGATATACCGAGAGAGACCAGGCGCGCGTGCTTTATCCGGGGAGGGAGTTCTGGTCAGGGACAGCCTCTCCCAGGATGGGACGTTTCGGTAGAGACCCGAATCTTGAGAAGAAGTCAACCACACAAGGAGCTGGGGAAGAGCATTCGAGGCAGAGGGAATGGCAGATGCAAAGGCCCTGAGGTGGGAACTGCTTGGCATGCTGAGGAACAGCGAGATGACCACTGTGTCTCTTGCAGAGCCATCAAGAGGGAGAGCGGCAGCTATGGGAGCAGATCGTGGCCTGTCATCTTTGCAGTGTTCCCCACGCCCTGTCCCGGGCAGAGAAATACCTGAACAGATGTGTAGGAATGGACAGGGGTATCTTAAAGGGGCCTGCTGGCATCTCCTGTGTGAGAGCGTGGGGGCGGGGCAAACGGCCGGCGGGCGGGGCTGGAAGGCGGTTACCGGGTGTGCTGCTGCTCCTTGGCGGCCACGTAGAAGCTGAAGTCAAACTTCCAGCCCCGCTTGGCATCGCAGGCCAGGGTCGTCACCATCCACTTGCGGGAGGGGCTCGCCGCCTGGAGCAGCCCTACTGTAGACATACAAGCGGTCAGCTTCCGGGTGAAGTTACCAAAAGGCGCTCTATACACCTAAGCAGTGGGTCGACAGAGACAAGACACGTGGCTCCGGAGGCTGCCTAGGCCTGGGCGGCCTCAGGCTCTGGCCCCTCCCTCCTAGGTGGACCCGCCCTGACCCAGCTCCAGAGTGGGGAACAGAGCCCTGGGCGGAGGCTCAGGAGGCCTGGGTTCGAGTCTGAAGATGGAACAAGTCCTCCCCGCCCTCTCTCAGCCTCAGTCCTTCCTCCCACTGAGCATCTGTTCCATGCCCGGCCCTGAGGGGGCCTCGGAGGATCAGCCGTGAGCAGACGGGCTTGGTCCCCGTCCTCATGGAGCTGCCAGTTACGACGGCCTCAGACTCTAAGGGCAACGAATTAAATGATGGGGATGATAAGACGCAGGATAAAGGGGCAAGGGAGGAGGGCACGGAGCAGGCAGCCAGCACAGGGCTCTACGAGGAGACGGCATCTACTCTGAGAACTGAATGGGGTGTCAGCCTTGCATTAAGCTGGAAGGAAAGCTTCCTAGGCAGTGGGAACAGCAGCGCAGAGGCTCAGCCTCAGGAAATGCCTCAGACACTTCATCCTTCAAATGGAAATACAAATTCTGAACAAACGAGTTGATTCGTGTAACTGTCACCCTGGAGGGTGTAACACGTTAAAGAAACATAAACGATTCCTGTGAGGGGAAAACTGGAGGCCTGGGTTGGCCCTCGGAGGCTCTCTTCTGGGGTGCTGGGGGAGCTGCCAAGAACAACAATGTAACTAATGGCTGCCATTTACTGAGCACTTTCTACATCCCAGATGTTATGTCCTACCCACAGGCCTCCCCGCCTGTACCTCCCACCACCCCGGCTGGTACTTTTCACGTCTCCATTTCATAGATGAGGAAACTGAGGCTCAGAGAGATTAACTAATCTGCCCAAAGATACTCAGATTATAAATGGCAGAGCCAGGACTCGAACCCAGGTCTGGCTGACTGGGAAGCCCAGCCCTCACACTGTGCAGGTCCCTGCCGCAGACCTGGCTGACGGCAGGACGGGGTCCTCCTCTGTCTACAGCAGCTCCATCCTCAGGCCCAGCCTCCCCCTCCTTCCGTGGCCAGTGCCCACCAGTGCGGCATTGAGGGCCCCTCCCCTGGCGGTGGCAGCTCACTTCACAACAGCCCAGGCTCACCTGGAAGGAGGGCACCTCCCCGTCCCCGGGGGACACGATCTGCCAAGGGGCCGGCAGGCTGGCGTTGAGGGAGAACCTGTAGACGGCCGAGTGGCCTTTATTCTTCACCTTGGAGATGTACACGGTGCCTGGCGAGTCTAGGGGACAAACGAGGATGGAGGAGGGGTGGACGGTCACCTTGACTGGCTTCCCCTGACTTGGAACAGCCCACCCTCTGCTCTGTTGACTGAGGAGCTGAGCCCTGACCTTGGGGGAGCTGAGCCAACGATGGAGAGCACAGTATCAACAGTGGGGCTGGTGCTGGTAATGACAATGGTGGGCACAGAGAGGGCGACAAGGACATACAGAACAGCATCCCACCTCTGATGGCGAGCCCAGCAGAGATAAACCTGCCTTCAGTGCTCAGGACGCCCCTGCTCTCCCCCAGATATTCAGGATGGATTTGGTGCACGGGGCAGGTTCATGGCGCACCACAGGCCAGGCTGGGGTGGTGGCAGGAAGGGATCCCACTGTTCTGCCCAGGGAGAGCTGGTGGGATGGTGGGTGAGGGACCTGAATACACCCTGAGTTCACCCCCCACCCAACCATTCCACAGTGACCCAGGAACACAGGCTCTTGTTCTCGCAGGAGAACCAAAGAAGGAATTTAATCTGCTTTCCCCACAGGGTAAAACACCCTGGCACCAGGCAGGCTCTCCCGACACCCTCACCCCAGACAGACCATACTTGCCACTGACCCTGTGGGGTGGCCTCAGGCGGGCTGGCCCAGGAGACCCCTGAGCCCCGCTTCTTCTTCTCCAGGGACGTCCGGATGTTGTTCTGCAGGCTGTGGGGCTTCTCCTGGAACAGACCTACCACCCCAGCCGTGTCAGGGACAACAGGGCCTCCCTGGCTGGGCCCAGCCAAGGGAGAGCAGAGGCTGGGATGGGCGACAACCCCAGTGACAGGGGCCCCGGAGTCCTCAGCTTGGGGAAGTGAGGGGGTGTCAGGGGTCTGAAAGAAGCTAGATAGAACTAAAAAAAAACATCAAATAATGAATTTACAGGAAACTTAAGGCAAAAGGCATCTGCCAGCCAGAGAAAGACACTCTGCAGCTTTCCCTACTCATCTTCGCTGAGCCTCACTCTCCTTGTGGGTCACATGGGATGACACCATACTCCACAGGGGGTGGCCAAGGGACCAAAGGGGATGCTGTATCTCATGCACTGAGCAATCATGTGTCTGGCGCGTGATCAACGCTCACTAAACAGGAGCATCACACACGGAATGTTACCAACTAGCTGAGATGATGGGAGACATTCCTGCTTTGTGCCAAGCACTGTGGATTAACGAGAAATTTTACACCTTCAAAAACTTAATTCTCACGATAATCCTACAAGTCATTCTTATTAACCCCTTTTGACAGAGGAGAGAGCGGAGGTTCAGGGAGGCTGGGTGACCTGGAGAGGAAGTGAGAGGCGGAGCCCCATCAAGATCCCATCTTGTCTGCCCCTAAAGCCGAAGCTCTTTTTGCTACAACATGCAGGGGTCCCTGTAAGAGGCAGTTCAGAGCTGAGATGCAAGAGCTAGGGCTGGCCTCTGGCCAGGGTCCTGGCCCTTCTCCAGAGAATCCCAGGAACTTAGGGGTTTGTCCTGGGGTTTGTCCATCTGTGAAATGGGAGCTGATGTGGCTTTTTGCCTCCAGGCTCTGAGAGATGGCAGGAGACCTGTAGCAGCAGTGATAATGGAGTGTAATTCGTATGCCCAGGCAGGTGGGGAGGGGAGCTGGGCCGTGACTGGGGCTGTGGTGGGGCTGGCTCCAATCTAGGAGGGTGTCTTCAGGCACCTCTCTGAGCTGTGGTCGATTATCATGCATTCGGTGCATCCGGCCAATGCCATTACCAGGGGAAGGCCAGGTTAACCCAAACACCGCCCTAATTAAATGAAGGCAATTACAGCAGTCAGCGGATCTTCTCCTGGGAGCTGGGAGCACTCACCGAAGCATCTTCTCATTTGGTTTCTAACTGCCCTGGCAAAGCTGTATGACCTTGGGCCGACTTCCCACGTCCCAACCCCAGCCTCAGGCTCCCCTCTGTAAAATGAGGGCCTGGACCAGACTACCTCCAAGGCAAGGAGATATCTTTCTCTCCCCTCCTCACTCATCCCCCATACCCACTCTGTCATCCCCCACCCAACCATTCCACAGACTCCTCACCTTAGCCCACCAGGCCCTGGCCCAGCCCACCTCGCTAGCCTTAGCTCCTGCACCTGTCTCTCTCAAACCTGGCCTTGGTCTTGCCCACCTCTGATGCTTCCCTCTGCCTAGAGTCCTTCCCTTCTCCCCCCGCCAGCCTGGCTAACCCCTTCCCTTTTCTTCTCCCCCCCCACAGCCTGGTTAACTCCTTCCCATTCTTCAAGTCTCTGCTTAGACAGTACCTCCTCCAGGAAGCCTTCCATGATGCTGCGTTCCCTGGGTACCCTGTTCTTCCTCCATCTCAGCTCAGATCTACTACAACAATGGCCCCTAGCAGTGGAGTGAACTCCCTGAGGTTGGGAAGCCTGTCCTGCCTACTGTGGTCTCCCCTGCACCAGCATCGATGGCACCCAGTAGTTGTTTAAAGAAACGAGGGAGCTCTGAGGCAGAGAAGTGAGTGATGTGCTGAGGTCACGCAGTGATGGGGGGCCTGGATGTCGCACCTCTCGGGCCAACAGTTTTGAGACCTGGACTTCACAGAGAGCAGGGCCCACGGGGACCCCTGGCTGGAAACCCTCACCTGAACAGGTGATGCAGGAGATGCCCTCAGCGCTCAGGTTGTACTTGAGGTCCAGCAGCACCTGGATGTTGGTATCGGGCCGGAAGAGCACGGGGGCGCGGCTGGCGGGGCGGAGTCGGCTGGCGAACACCAGGGACAGGATGAGGATGGAGACAAAGAGCCCTGCGAGGAAAGGACGCCACACCAGGCGGGGCTGGGGCCCAAGCGGCACATTCACAGTCGGGGCCTCCAGAGCCCTGGGAAAGAGTTGCTCCCTTTATGGGAGAGGAGCATCCCGAGGGAGTGGGCAGAGGCCTGACCTGTGGGTGAAGCTTGCTGGCCTCAGTCCTCCAGGGACAGGGGTTGGCTATTATGTGTGTCGCTTGGGGGTGAGACCATAAGCTATGAGCTCATACTCCTGGACAAGAACCAGTACCATCTTAGAGCACTTAACAGTTTATAAAGAGCTAGCATATCCACTTGAGTGCATGCAACCCTCAACACTGTCGACGACGAGGAGGATAACAGCACTTCAGGTTTAGTGACCACTGACTGCGTGCCATGCACTATGGCATTCCTTCTACTGCCTTATTAGATCAACCCTATTCTAATCCTCAGTTATAGGATAGGAAACCGAGGCTCCGACTGACACAGCCAAGCTCACACAGCTAGGATGGGGTAGAATGAGGATTCCAACACAGCCAAGCTGGTCTAACTGTAGAGCCCGAGCATAAAGCACGCCGTCCGACCGCCCGGCACGATGCCTGTGACATCACAGGTGCGCAAGGAGCAACGGCTACAGCGGGGCCAGCTTCACTCACAGGGAGGAGGTGAGGCTCGGAGAGAGGGAGGGACGCCAACCCCGTCTCTGACCTCCCGTTCATTTGCAGGAGGCCGGTGGGCTCCCAAAGCCTTCATGTCCTTTTGGGGGCATCTGTCCCCCACGGCTCAGGCACTGGGGAGAAGCTGCAAGACAGGGGGGAAGGAGGGTGGAGAGCCCACTTACCCACAATCACCCAGCGGCTCTTGATGGCTGACCACAGGACCCAGTGGTGCAGCAGCTCCTGCAGCTGAGCAATGAGCTGACCCCGGCTGCCCCTGTCAGGGGCTGGTTGCAGGCCCTCGGGGGGCACAGACACCAGGGACACGTCTCCCAGCTCCAGCGACACTGCCAGGGTAGAGCAGAGGCCCATCAGAGGCCTGGCCCAGACTGGGTCAAAGTCCATCCTGGTCTCCGCCCTCTCCAGGGAAGCCCGAATGCTTGATGGGCATCCCCACTGGCCCTCAAGACCAGCCTGTCCTCAGACCTCAGCTTGTCAAGGGTCCCCTCCCCCGGCAGGGGCAGCCCCTGGGTCTTCCCGGGTCAGCAGGGCAGGCCTGTGCCAGCTCTCACCTGGCTCCTCCTCTACATTCAGCAAGGGGATGTCATCGTCCAGGTAGGGCATGGGGCCCTGTGCAGGGCTGCCCCCAGCCCGCTCGGGAGCTGCAAACACGTCCCCAGGGAAGTGCAGCGAGTTCTTGTGGCCACACTTCTGGTGGCAGCTATGGAGAAAGGGGGAGAGCAGTGACCCCCGAGGCTCCTGGGTGTCCAGGGAGGGCGGGGCGAGGCCCCAGCTGCCACAGGAACTCAGCGATCACACTGCGTTGACGTCCACAGGACCCCCATCACAGGCTTCCAGGAGCCTGCTGCCTGATTTCTTTCCAGTGCCATCTCCCCCAGGGCCCTCAGGGCCACTCTTCCCCTGGGGAGACGAACGGTGACAGCAGCCATTACCTGGGGAGAGGGGACCCCTGACATCCCTGCCTTTGTGCACCCTGGCCCAAGCCCAGGCACCCTCCATCATCCCTCAGTGCTCCCAGCCCCAGGCAGCCGCCCAGGCCTGATGCCACTGGCCCTTCCCCTCTCCTCACCTTCCCCGACTACCCGGCCCACAAGACCCCAACCCCTTGACCTCCAGCAGCAACTCTGGACTGATCCGTTCAACTCTGCACATGGCTCACTGACTGTAAATATTGTTTCTCCACCAAGACAAGAACCCTGAGGACACTTAACACGGCAGCTAAGAGCGTGAGATCGGGAGTCAGATGAAAGCTACCCAGCCTCCCTAAGCCTGTGTTTCCTCATCTGTAAAATGGGCAAAATCAGAGAACCCAGCTCCCAGGGTCCTTGCGGAGGTCGGGGGCGGGGGGGGGAAGTGATAGGACCTCGTACAGAAGCACGCAGCCCACCTCCTGGTAAGTAGCAGGAGATCACAAATGGGAACTGCCGGACAGGATCCTCTTCTCCTTTCCTTGGTCCCCAGGAGGGCCCCGCACAGGACATACGGACATACAGGGCATACGGAAGTTGCTCAAGACAGAACCACAAAGCTTTCGGAGGGGAAGGTGATGTGCTGAGGGGCCCTGGGGGCCTGGGACGGACACTCAGTGAGAGGAGGACACGGCCCCTCCACCTCCACCCGGCTCACCTGGTCTGGCAGGCGCTCTCCAGTGGCGCCATGTAAAGGCTCCAGATGCCCAGGGCAGCGGGCATGGTGAAGAGCACGGCCAGCCAGCAGCAGGACACAATGAGAGACATGAAGAGGCCAAAGTCGTGGACGGCCGGGATCTGGTGACAGAGAGTAGGGGTGATGTGGGGTCAGGCCTGGAGCCCAGGGGGCCTGAGGTCTCTGCAGCCAAAGGCACTTAGGACCCCAGAGCACTCCCAGCATGCAGCAGGACAAGGAGGCCCAGGCTGCAGAGAGGGCAGACACTGGCCCAGGGGGACATCAGAAGCCAAAGGCTGATGCAGCGGAGGAGGGAAGAGTCCCACCTCTGCAGCGGAGGTTCTTGTCTACACTGCAGCTTGCTGCCCGGAACAGTGCCTGGCACTGACCAAGGGCTGGGTAACTGTCATTACGTGAATGACTAGGGGTCAGAGGAAGACATGCCGTCAGACCAGGATATGTGTGAGCGAGGGGAAGGGAGAGAGTGCTGCCACACGGTGGGCACAGGGAGCCTGGGGCCTGGGAGCTGTGTTCCAGAAGTGTCCTGGGCGGGACCTGCACAGGGATGTGGCATTACGTCAGAAGGAAACTAACAACCAGGCAGACGAGCCTCCACTGTTTGCAAAATACTTTCACAGTCATCTCATTTCAGTCCCTGAATAATCCACTCATAAGGAAAGTGAGGCTCAGAGAGGTTAAACAACCTGTCTAAGGTCACACAGCCAGTAAACAGCAGAGGTGGGATTTGAACCCAGCTCTGCCTGTTTTCTGGATGTGGTTCTCTAGGAAGGCCTGGAAAACCCCACAGCATCTAGTGGTTTCTAAACGGGATTCAGCCCAGGTTATAAAGTCTCTCCCAGACATTGGCGGGCTCACTGCTTCAGCTTCTGTCAGCACCAAGGACCTGACCAAACTCAGATCCTTCTCTGGAGCCCAACTCGGAGGCCTGACGGAGCCTGAAGCCAGCGGGAGGAAAATCAGTGCGAGGGATGACCACGCAGCAGGTGGAAAGAGCTCTGGACCAGCAGAGACTTGGTCAGGCTCACCACTTCCCAGCTGTGTGGCCTTGGGCAAGTCACTTTACCTCTCTGGGCCTCAGTTTCTGTATCAGGAAAATAGGGATGGTAATTATACCTAAGTCATAAGTACGTCATGAGGACTAAATGTGAAAGAGCTTTGGAAACTGCCAAATGCCCTTCAGGGGAGAGCTTGGATTACTATTAATGAGCATCAATAATAAATACGATTTGTATTATTATAATTTTCCCATTTGTTAAGTTCTGGCAATGGAGATTAGTAAAAAAAAAAAAAAAAGGGACTCTAGGGACATGGCGAGTGCCTTGAGGCAAAAGCTGTGTAGCTACCCGAGAAGGGGAGGTGGGAAGAGCAGAGACCAGGGCCAGGTATGCACGGGAGGAACAGGGAGGCCAGGGCGGGGCAGAGGGCGGGCTCCCACCTGGGAGAAGACGTTGGCTGCGTAGGCGGCGGCCGTGGTCAGGGAAGTGAAGAAGGTGGCCTTGCCTGCCGTCTGGATGGTGTGGATCATCCGCAGCTGTGGGTCTTCCAGGTGGGTGGCCTGGCGGTAGGTGTTGATGAAGACAAAGACGTCGTCCACACCTGCGGGAGGGAGTCCCGGGCCAGCAGGAGCAGGCTCAGGATCACTCTGCTGTGTCCACGATCAGACCCGACCTGGGCCTAGACCAACCCTGAGAGGCCCTCTGAGAGCTCAGGCTCCAGGGGCGTCCGGCTTCTCAGCTTGGAGTTTGGAAAGACCCCTCTGACTCTGGCCCCACCCACCAAGAATCCAAGCCCCACCCTCATGCTCCCGGGCCCCACCCCATCCCCAGAACGAGGCCCCTTCTTCCACATCTTAGCCTCCTTCCCACATTTCCTAGACTTTTCCCACCATTTTTGACTTCTACTCAGCACACCTGCCTGTTCCTTCCACCTCGTGGGGGCTCCACCCACCATATGCTCAGGATTGGCCCACCGCTCAGTCTAGCCTCAAGGCTCCGAGGCCTGACAGGGACTTCGTGGAGCCTCCATGGAAGCCAGGCTTTGCGTCCTGGGAGAAGGCGCCTTTTTGGGACAGAGTTCCCAGTGGGAAGCCCATCGCCCCAGCAATGGAGGCAACTCACCAATGCCCACTATCACGAAGGCGGCCACTCCGTTGAGGATGCCCAAGTACTGGATACCAAAGACCACGTGGTACAGGAAGAGTGCCACCAGGCAGCTGAGGCCGATGCTGGCGATTCCGAAGAAGGACAGGAACACTGGGCAGGGCAAGAGGCATAGGGGATAGAGTAGGGGGACCCAGTGGAACCTGACCCCAGCTGGGTCCTGCCTCACCCCCACCACCCCGAAGCAGGGTGCCCTTCACCACTCTGTCTGTGCTCAGTACATCTCTCCACCCCCAGAGAAGGGGCTGGGCAGGAACCCAGGTGGAAGATGGGGCCATCTCTGAGTCAGTCAGGTTGTTCATGGGCCTCATCTTTGCGGAACTCACGTCAGGTGCTAGTAGGGAATTTTTATATATTTAACGTGTCACCCCAGTAGACTAGAGGTTCCATGGGTGTAGGAAGTGTGTCTGTGATGTTCATCACTGGTTCCCTGGCACCTTAGAGCAACCAGCACATAGTTGGTGCCCAATTAATATCTGTTACATAGATGAATGAATGTCTTTTCCATTTTGGAAGGTATTACCAATCTCCCATTCACGTGGGCAATAGAGATACCTACTGTATATGCAGCAAGAAGGTGCAAGGGGACATGCAAAGGTGGCAGTAGAAGAGGGAAGTGGGGGACAAAAGGGACCTGGGACTGTAAAAGAGGCCACAGAATAATCCATGAGGAGGTTCCAATAGTCTAGACTCCCCCAAACAAGGTTTTCAACATGAAAAAGACGGTCAAAGGGCAAAAGGTTAAACTATGTGAGGTCCTGGGAGTGGGGGCCCTTAGGTATGGCCCAACCTGGATTATTCCTAGCATTCCTGAGAAGGAAGGCTTTGGCCAGACAGGAGCACACTGGGTGGAAAGGAGTGGCTGGCTCCATGCCAGGTGTTCAGGGCAGCCCTACCTGAGCAGGAGGTGAGAATGTAGACAAGGGCAGCGATGCAGCTGCTGCTAATGAAGGCCAGGAGCATGTCGTTGTTGAAGGTTCTGCGCACCTCATAATCAAAGAGGTCTGTCCCCCCATAGAGAACCTGCACTTTGCTGGGGGAAAGGAGGACACACAGAGAGGAAAGATGGAAGTGGATCAGAGATGGCGGTTAACACTTGAAGGACCAGGAGCTACCCACCTCACCCCTCGCTCTTTACCGTGGCTGTACATTAAAATCACCTGGGGCTTCCAAGAATCCTGCTGTCCAGGCTGTGCTCTGGACAAAATAAATCAGAATTTCCAGGAGTGGAGCTGAATCATCAGTGCTTAAAAGTCTCCCAGGTGATTCAACCATACGGCCGAGGTTGAGACACTGCTCTATACAGACAATAATACATTACAGTCAAATTCTATGTTATCTCTCAATTCTCAGTTATTCACAGCAAAATTCTAAATTCAAACTAGCTTCCACATATTCAGTTTTACACTGCTACTCAGTGAGCATTTAACACAAGTTTAAAACAACTTAAACAAGTTGCTTAACAACAAAAACATAATCAGGCTGGTCAAGTTGAGTTTTGAAATACACACAGGAGTGACAGCTGCTTCCGGCCAAGACGGAGGAACAAGACCAACTCTAGACCTACCCTGCCGGTGAAATGAACAGAAAAATGAGAAAATATGTGAAACAAGACTCTGGACATAAGACAACAAAGGCTGATGATCCTTGAGAGATGAGAAATAAAATGGGCCCTGCAGTTGCCCCGATTTACTACCTTGAGAGTTCCCAGGCCTCCACACAGCCTAACATATGGATCACTGGACCCCTCAAAGGAGGCTGAAAAGTTTCCAAACTTGATGAAAGCTGTAAACCCACTGATCCAAGAAGCTCGAGCAACAAACTCCAAGCACAAAAACCACAAATGAAACTACACAATACCCATCATAACCAAACTGCTCAAAAACAGTGACCACGAGAAAATCTTAAAAGCAGCCTGAGGAAAAAGGTGCAGACACACAAAAGAACAAAGGTAAGAGCGACAGCAGACTTCTTGCTGGAAACAATGCACGTGAGAAGCCAATGGAGCATCGTGCTTTACCCACCGGAAAAAAGTCAACCTGGAAAAAAACATATTTCAGAAACAAAGGCAGAATGAAGACTTTCTGAAATATGAAAAATCTGAAAGAATTAATCTCCAGTACACCTGCGCTAGAAGAATGTTAAAGGAAGTCCTTCAAGCAGAAAGAAAATGATGCTAGATGGAAATACGGATCTACCTGAAGGAACAAAAAGCACTGGAAATGGTAACAACATGAATAAACATGTAAAGTGTTCTTATTACTTATTTAAATCTCTTTAAAATATAAATGGCCATTTAAACAATAATAATAATAACATAGTGTGGGATTTGTAACATTATATAAAAATAAAATGTATGACAACAATAGCATAAAGACCAGGAGGAAAGAAATGGTAGCGTACCAGTGTAAGGACCGTATACTACACATGAAGACATATAACATCATCTGAGGGTACACTGTGATCATTTAAAGTATACCACAAACCCTAAAGCCACCACTAAAATAAATAAAGAGTTATAGCTAAAAAAAACTAACAAAGGAAAGAAAATGGAATAATAAAAAATACTCAATTAGTCCAAATGAAGGCAAAAGAGAGGAAAAGGGGAACAAAGGATATATGGGACAAATAGAAAAAAATAAGATAGACTTAATCTAGCCATATTAATAATCGCATTAATGGAAATGGCCTAATTACTCCAATTAAAAAGCAAAGACAGTTAGACTGGACAAAAAAAAAAAATCAAGAGCCAGTTGCCTACAAGAAATTCATTTTAAATATAGACACAAATAGATTAAAAGCAAAAGGATAGAAAAAGATATACCATGTTAACACGAATAAAAGCAAGTTGGAGTGGTTATACTAATAAGAAATGAAGTAAATTTCAGAGCAAAGAATATTACTAGGAATAAAGAAGAGAATTTCAAAATGATACAGGGGTCAATTCATCAAGAGTATACAACAATCCTAAATGTTTTTGTACCTATAATAGAGCTTTAAAATACATGAAGCAGGGGCCAGCCCTGTGGCCGAGTGGTTAAGTTCGCGTGCTCTGCTGCTGGCGGCCCAGGGTTTCATCGGTTCGAACCCTGGGCACGGACATGGTACCACTCATCAAACCACGCTGAGGCGGCATCCCACATGCCACAACTAGAAGGACCCACAACTAAGAATATACAACTATGTACCTGGGGGCTTTGGGGAGAAAAGGGAAAAAAATAAAATCTTTAAAAAATACATATATATATGAAGCAAAAACTGATAGAAATGAAAAAAGAAATAGGTCCACAATTATAACTGGACATTTCAAAATTCCTTTCTCACCAATTGCTAGAACAATCAGACAGAAAATCAGTAAGGATAAAGAAGACTTGAAAAACACAATCAACCAACTTGACCAAACTGATATTTACAGAACGCCCCACCCAACAACAGTAGAATACACATTCTTTTCAAGTGCACATGGAACATTTAGCAAGACATACCATATTCTGGACCATAAAACAAGACTCAATACATTTAAAAGGACTTAAGTCATATAAAAGATGTTCTCTGACTACAACGGAATTAAATAAAAAATCAGCCACAAAATGATATCCCAAATATTTGGAAATTAAATAACATATGGGTCAAAAAGAGATCAAAAGGGAAAACAGAAAGTAATTTGAATTGAATGAAAATGAAAACACAACATATAAAAATTTGTGTGGGATGTGCTGTAACAGTACTTAAAGGGAATTTTATAGCAATAAACCCCTATATTAGAAAAGAAGAAAGGCTGCAAATCAAGGACCTCAGCTTCTACTTCTAGGAAGTACCACAAGAGACAATCACACGTAGAGTAAGCAGAAGAAAGGAAATAATAAAGATCAGAGCAGAAATCAATGAAATAGAAAACAGAAAAACAATAGAGAAAAATCAATGAGATCAAAAGCTAGTTCTTTGAGGAAATCAATAAAATTGATAAACCTTTAGCCAGCCTGATCATGAAAAAGAGAATACACACATGAAAGAGGTGACATCACTACAGTTTCTACAAATATTAAAAAGATAGTAAGGGAATATTATGAATCACTTTATACCAACAAATTTGACAATGGACAAATTTCATGAAAGACTCAAACTACCAAAGGTCATGCAAGAAGAAATAGATAACTTTAATAGCCCTACATATGTGTGTGTGTGTGTGTGTGTGTGTGTGTATTCTTAATTGAATGTGTTGTTCAAACCTTCCCATAAAGAAAACTCCAGACTCAGTTTCATTCATGAATTCTATCAAACATCTAAGGAAGAAATAATACCAGTTTTATGCAAACTCTCCAGAACTGAAGAGATGAGAATACTTCCCAACTCATTCTATAATACCAGAATTACCCTGATACCAACATCAGACAAATACATTACAAGAAAACTATAGCCTAATGGCTATCCTGAGCATATTGTGCCCATGAACACAGAATATAAACAGAATCTAACACTATATAAAAAGGAAACTATATCACAACCAAGGTAGTGGTTTAGTCCAGGAATGCAAGGTTAGTTTAACACTAACAACTCAAACAATGTAACTGGTCACATGAAACTAAAAAGAAAAACTGTATGAATTCTCTGTAGATACAGAAAAAAATATTTGCAAAGTCCAATATTCATTGCTAATTTTTAAAAAACTATCAGCAAATTAGGAATAGAAGGGAACTTCCTTAATCTGACAAAGGACATCTATAAAAAAAAAAAACCTACATACTTTGGTTAGGAATAAGACAAGGATGTTCACTCTCATCACTTTTATTCAACATTGTACCAGAGGTTCTAGCCAGTGTAATCAGGCAAGAAAAAGAAATAAAAGCCTTCCAAACTGGAAAGGAAGAAATAAACTGTCTTCTTTAGCAGAAGACATGATTAACTATGTAGAAAGTCCAATGGAATCTACCAAAAAACTTCTAGAACTAATAAGGGAGTTAGCGAGGTTACAGGATACAAAATCAATTCTATTTCTATATACTAGCAACTAATAAGCGGAAATTGAAATTTAAGAATAATGTCATGTACAAGTGCATAAAAATATGAAATAGGGATGCATCTGACATAGTCAGATGTACTATGTTCGTGGGTCAGAAGACTCAATATTGTTAAGATGTCAGTTCTCCCCAAATTGATCTATGGATCCCACACAATCATAATCAAGATCCTAGCAGAGCTTTTTTTTTTTGGAGAAACAGACAAATTTTAAAATTCATATGGAAATGCAAAGGACTTAGAATAACTAAAACAACTTTGAAAAAGAACAAAGTTGGAGGACTAACAGTTGGACAAGACACAGTATAAAGCAACTGCAATCAAGACAGCGTAGTATTGTCTTGTGCAAATAAAGAAACAGATTAATGGAACAGAATAGAGAGTCCAGAAATAGACCCACACATAGATGGACAATAGATTTTTGTTCTATGGGCAAAGTAAATTCAGTGGAGAAAGAATAATGTTTTCAACAAATGATACTGGAATAGACATAAAAAATCTGAATAGACAGTTCACCAGAGAAGATAAATGGATATCAAATAAGTACATAAAAAGATGCTCAACATCACTAATAACTAGGAAAATGCAAATTAAAATCATAATGAGATACCACTACGTGTCTATTAGAATGGCTAAAACTTTTTAAACTGACAAGACCAAGCATTAGGGAAGATGTGGAAGAATTGGAATTCTCATACACTGCTGGTGGGAATGCATAATGGGACAACCAATTCAGAAAACAGTTTGGCAGTTTCTCCAAAAGTTAAATACACATCTCACGTAGGATCCATTCATTCCACTCCTAGGTATTTATCTAAGACAAATCAAAGTATACATCCACAGAAAGGCTTGTACATCAATGTTCACAGCAGCTTTACCTGCAATGGTCAATCCTGGAAATAGCCCAAATATTCCTCGGCAGGTAAGTGGATGAACAAAATGTGTCATTTCCATACACTGGAATACTACTCAGCATTTAAAAAGAATAAACTATCAATACACAGATATAAGTCAAAATAATTAGCCTGAGTGAATGAGTTCAATCAAAAGAGTCATAGTATATGATGCCATGGATATAAAACTAGAAAACAAAAACCAATATCCAGTGATAGAAAACAGAAAGTGGTGCCTGGGGTGGGGGTGGGACAGCAAGAAGAGAAAGGATGGAGCGGTTATCAGGGGACATGAGGAAAGTGTTGAGGGTGATGGATGTGTTCACTATCTTGATCACGGTGAAGGTTTTATGGTGTATACACGTGTCAAAACTAATCACACTGTAAACTCGTAAGTCTACTCAGTTGGTTGTACATCAATTATACCTCAATAAAGCTGTTTAAAAAACCAAACAGGACATTTAGAAACCAAGTAGAAAATACATCTGGATGACCTCCTTTGTTGAGTTAAATGGTTAATTGATCTTTCATTAGAGGAGAAAATGGAAAGTTCAAGCAATTGTGCATTCATTCATTCACTCATTTGTACAGCATGTACAGAGCGCCTTCTAGGTTCTAGGTCCTGTCTTAGCTGCTGGCTATAAAAGGACACAGGCCCAAATTTTCACTCTTAGGTATAAAGGAATAGCTTCTGGAAGACCAGTATTCCTGCCCAGAACTACTAAAAAGACAGATAAAATTCAGAAGTCACCTGTTTGATGACAGTAGAGAGTTCCTGAAGCAATCAGAACCAGAGGGCTAAGACTCCAGAAAGGGAAGAACCTAGGAAAGGTAAGCTGCCCTCCTATAGCCATTTTTACCCTGGAGGCATTTGCTGATTCTGTACACAGGCAGAAGGCTGAAAATCTAGGCTGGGAGTCAGACAAACTGGCAGAACCTCAGGTAGAGACTTGCAGACCAGCACAACACATGGGAAGTTTCCCCTTAGCACTTTCGCTGAATACTGGAGCCGTGTGGGGCATGAGGCTAAAAATCTAAAGCAGAAAGCCTCTGAAAAAGCCCGAGTGAATTTTTTTTAGCTGTTTTGAGACACAAAGATTAGAGTTTGGAACCTGTCAGGGGAAGGGGTTCTTCAGAAGACACCAGGTTCTCAGTTGAAAATCCTAGAGAACCAAGAGCAAACTAGAGGCAGGCTGAGACTTTTCAGGGCTGCAAACCAGCCTTGACTCAGGGTAACCACTGGCCGTTTAAGGTGATCAGCCACAACTCTTATCTGCCTAGTGGAGGGAAGGATAAACTTTCTCTGGAGGAAATCACATGATCCGGACCTCTATGTTTTTATACACAATGTTCATCACTCAATAAAAATTACCAGGCATACTCACAGGCAGAACCACATGACCAAAAACCAAATGAAAGGACAGACTACAGAAACAAATGCACAGGTTATCCCATATTGAAAGTTAGCTGATGAGAACTTTAAAAGAATTATAATTAATATGTTTAAGAACAGAGAGGATAATATGGTCAAAATAAATGAAATGATGAAGAATTTCACCAGGATTTAGATCAATAACAAAGATTCAAATGGAAATTCTCAACAGAAAAACACAACATTAACATTAAAATCTTAATAGGCATTAAATGGCAGGTTAGATACAACAGAAGACAGGATTCATGAAATGGCATATCTAAACCAAAACAAAGAAAGACAAAACAGAAAAGAGAAACCTAGAAAAGAGTACTGAAAACACCTGGGACTCATGAAAAGATCCAACATTTGTATAATTAGAATCCTAAAAGGAAAAGGGACAGAAAAGGAGGTAGAAACAATATTTGAAGAGATAATAATTCCTAAATTATTCCTAAATTCCTAAAACCAATGAAAGTGTTTAACTCATGGATTCAAGAAGTTCTGTGCACCCCAAGCAGAACAAATACAAAGAAAACCCCACCAACATAAATCATAGTAAGACTGGTGAAACCAAAGACAAAGAGAAATGTTCAAAGCATCCAGAAAAAAAAAAAGACAATTGTTCAGAGGAACAACAAAAGATTTTCCCCTGATTTTTCCACAAAAATGATGGAAGTCAGAACACAATGGATTGACATCTTTATTAAAAGAAAATAACTGTCAATTTATAATTCAATACCAGCAGAAATAGTCTTCAAAAAGGAAAGTAAAATAAGGATGTTTTCTAGGCAAACAAAACAGAATTTATCACCAGCAAATCTGCACGAAAAAAACACTAAAGAGAGTCCTTCAGATACAAGGAAAATGATCCCTGAGGGAAACAAGAAATTGTAGAAAATAATGAAGAGCAAGAGGAAAGATGAATATATGAGCAAATATAGATGGATATGGACTCAGTAAAATAATAATGTAATGTCTTATGGGGTTTAAAATGTATATAGAATGAAAACACAGGCAACAAAAATGCAAAAGGCCGAAGGTGCAAAAATGCAATAAACGTGTCCTAAGATTCTAGTATTATCAAGGATGTAGTAAAAGTGATAATTTGTATTATTCTGTAATAAGTCAAGGTGCATGTTGCCATCTCTTGGGTAACCAGTAATAGAATAATAAAAAAGATTTTATTAATCCAAAAGAAGGTACTAAAGTCAAGTCTGCTTGTCACCACTCCCATGAAGCTCTGAGGGGAGAGGGGTTTTTTATCCGGGAGTTTTGCCTCAGCAGCTGAACATATTAGGGAGAGGTAATTGTTGGTAGCAGAAACCCTGAGGATCCTTCTACAGCCAGCCCCTTCCGGCTTGCCCACACAGCCAGTACCTTTCCCTGAGGCACCTCCATCCATCCATCCATCCAACCATCCATTCAGTCCCCAGACAAAGCCCTACTAACGGGTTCCTGGCATGTGCTGGAGGCTAGGCCGACAGAAATGAACCAGAAGCAATCCCAGTCCTCAGCAAACTCACACTCTTTCGGGACATAATTAAACTAGATCTTCCTCAAACTTTAATGTGTGAACAAATCACCAGAAATCCTGTAGGTCTGGGAAAGCCCTTGAGATTCGGCATTTCTAACAAGACCCCAGGACTGCACTTTGAGTGACAAAGAATTCAACAATTAAAATACAGAGTGACAAGCGCTATGAGGAAATTGCAGCTCAGAGAGGTGAAACGGCTCACTGAAACTCCCACTGCGAAGTGGAGGAACTGGGATCTGACCCCAGATATATCTAACTCCAAATCCTGTGTATGCGGTTTCCTGCCTCCCTTAGCGAGAAGGAAGGGGACTGTGGAAGTGGGTAGGGTGGGCATCTAATCCAGCCTCGGGGAAAAGCCACCCACGTTGCATCTTAGTGGACAAATAGGAGTTTGTCTGGCAAAGAAGCAGGGCTGGGAGAAGGCTCCGACCACAGCACCAGGCAGAAAAACACAAAGGATGAGGGTTCTGGATTAGAAAGCCTGGATTCCAACCTCGTTCCACCACTTGTGAGCTTTATAATTTTGGATAATTTAGTTAAGCCTCAGTTTCCTCTACTGTAAAATGGAGATCATTATAATAGCACCTCCCTCATTGGGTTGATGTGAGAATTAAATGAGATCCTGTATAAAGGGCTTAGAACAGTGCATGGCACACAGTAAGCCCTCCATAAATGTTAGCTCTGATTACTGCAGCAGTTGCTTGATATAACGGATGAGTAATGGAAGGAATGAGGGTATTCAGGCAGAATGATTCGTCTTGCGCCCGGGGCTGGCCTCGGCAGCCTGGTCAGGGCAGGAGACTTAAAGGCACTGAAATTATTCCCCAGCAGGACTGACAGATGAACTACCTTGCCCTTTCCTCGGGAGGATGGGTCCAGTTGTGTTCTTAGACGCGCATCCCAAGGCTTGGATGACAACCAAGCACCCACAGCCCCACATCACTTTCACATCTCACAGCTCATTTCCTCCTAGTGACTGCAGAAGGGTGGCAAGACCCATTGCCACTTTTTCTGTAGGGAAACTGAGGCCCAGAGAAGTCAAGTGACTTGCCAACTATCCCCCTGGGTATCAGAGGCAGAGAGGAACTCCTTACTCCCTGGTCAATACTCTTTCCAGAAAGCCGTTTAGTACTATCTCAGGAGAAAATCGATACCCAAGACCTCCAGGGCAAGAGTTCTGGGATTTCCTACGCCCTCCAAAGCTGTCATATTCAATAACCATTAGCACTGATCAAGAAAAGAGGTCTTTCACCTGTCAGAGTGACAGCAAGGAGGTATCCGGCTCTGCCCCCGATTGGGGAAGAAAGACTTCCTAGGGAAGAGGTTTCAGGAAAGGGGATCTGGGATTTATAAGAAAGAAGCACCTGGAAACCAATTCTCTACCCTAATACAGCCCTTTCCTGGTACACACAAGAGCAGGCACATACTGGGTGTGGCTGGACCTCCTACCTAGTAGACTGCTTGGCCAGCATGGCCACGTAGGTAACCACGAAGCTCTGAAACTTGGCCCGCTGCTCCTCCCAGCGATCGTCCACCGAGTAGTAGTTGGGCAGAGGTGCTCCAAACAGGATCTCGCTGCGCAGGAGGGAGCTCTTGAGGTTTTCTGCGGAGAGGCCCTCGTCCACGTACCAGTAGAACTCAGGGTGAGTCATGGCCAGCTCAAGGGAGCCTGTAAGGGTGGAGGCCCAAGGACGCAGCAGCTCAGCCCCCACCAGCCCTCCACCAACGTCATCCCGCCCTCTCACCACTTCACCTCCTTTCTAAGGAGCTGGGAAAGTCCCCCTCGGGCTGCCTCCAACTGTCCCTAAGAGGACAGAGGGACGGTTTAGAGAATTCACAGCCGCCCAAGAGGAGCAGGCCCCCAGATCTGCTCAGGCGGCTCCCACTAAGTTCACATTTCCATTTCAGCTTGAACGTCACCTAATGCAAAGGCTCAGTCACCGCAGTCCTGTAACTCCACCTTCCCCTTCCAGTCCCTCCTCCATCTACCTGGAACGCTGCCCACATCCCCTTTAAAAAGCACGCCTAAGCCCCGCCCCTACAACCATCCCTGGCCCCGCCCTATCCTTCCTCAAGTCCCACCCCTAACCTACCTCAAACTAACCCCACCTTGGTCTTCCATCGATCTCAGCCTCTCCCCTATCTTCCTCTGACCAGATGCCCAGTTCTCTGTAACCACACCCTGGCTTCTCTCTAAAAAACCTCAAGCCCAAGCCCCAGCCCCAGCCCAGGCTTTCTCTAACTCTGGCCACAGCATAATTGCCAGTCTCCCTCAATCCAAGCGTGCGCCCAAACCTCCTTCCCTGCCTCCCTTGGTCCCATCTCAGTCAACCCTCCACCTAGCCCTCCCTCACACGGCCCCCAGGCCTGCCCGGCACTCATCTCCAGCCTGACTCCGGCTCACAGCCAAACCCCACTCCGTCCTCCTACAAGGCTCTGAAGTCCTGACCCCACCAGGCCCCGCCCCAGCTCATTCAGGACCCTCCCCTTGCAAGCCCCACCCACCCTCAGCCTCCGTCCCTTACAAGTCCCACCCCCAGCTCCTTCAGGCCCCGCCCTCTACGGGACAGGCCCCAGCCACACCCAAGCCTGCTCACCCCGGATGTCGGCCAAGTCCTGGCCCATGCCGTCGTAGTAGATCTTGCCGCCCCTCTCAGTGGGGAAGAAGTAGGTCATGAGCGAGCTGGGAGGGGAGCAGTAGGAGTAGGAGCCGAGCGGCAGGTCCTTGAGCACTTCATGGGGCTTCCAGCAGAATTCCCGGAAGCCCGGGTGGTCCATGATCTTGCGCTCAATCTCGTGGATTGTCACCAGCCGCTCACTGGTGAAAATGTTGCGTTCCGCGTCGCCACGTGCTAGGAAGATGAGCTCGATGCGCCAGTGCGCATGCGTCTGGGTGTTGGCGCTCACGTAAGAGCGAGAGTACTCCCAACGTGAGGCGCCCCGGCGGGCACGGCTCTGATTGGCCGCGGCCGCCATGGGGGGCGGGTCGCTGGGTTGGCGGCGCCCAGTCTCGTCCAGCCCCTGGTTCCTCGGGGCTTCACTCTGGTTGGCTGCCAGATCTGCCAGGGGCGGGGTCTCGCGCCGAAGACGCCCGCTCCGATTGGCTACTGGCTTCTGGGAGGCAGAGGTGTCCCACGACAGGCCGGGGCCACGCCCCAGGGCCACAGGGACCGCGTGGGGCGCCCTGGCTGCGGGTCTCGAGCGGTTGCCGAGATGCAGCTGCTGCAACTGCTCTGAGATGAGGCGCTGGAGCATCTCAGAGGTGAAGTCAGCCAAGTCGCGCCGGTTGCGCCCCCAGGACCCAAACTGGGACTTGAGTGCCAGCGCGAGGGCGTCGAAACGCTGGGAGGCCTCGTGGTTGCGGATCTCAAAGGCATTGTAGGAGATGTCAATGTCCAGCGGCGGATAGTAGAGGAACATGAAGGCTGACAGGGCCATGGGGATGCTGCAGCCCAGGAAGAGCACCAGCCCAGCACAGCACGGATTGGTGAAGGCCCAACCCAGGGTACTCCAGAAGCCCGAGGCTGGGGGCCGGGAGGGCAAGGTCCAGTGCCGCCAGCAACACTGCCCCCCTGCCCCAGCTTGGGGCCCCAGCTTCTGGGCCCTCCTGAAGGCCTCACCCGTTGCTTCCTCCTCCTCTTCCTGTTCCTCGTCCAGCCACACATCCTGCAGCAAGGGGTCATCCTCCGAGTCCATAGCCTACAGGAGAGGGAGAGGGTTAGCAGGCTGGAGAGAGGGAGAGGACGGTGCCCTGTGGCTGCAGTCGCCCAGCCCTGGGTATGAACCCTGCCCACTCATAACCAAGTACAAATACTACAATGGAATTGCATCCCGCAGGCATTCAGCCCAACAGAATTCAACCACATGTGCACCAAGCAGAAAGAAAAATCCTCTTATTTGCCATCACCTCCCCCAACTAGATCATGGCTTTCAAGGTCACAGAAAAAGAAAAATCTTAGCCCTTTTGCAAACAGAAGAGGTATTCCTCCCCATGTAAGGGATATTCAAGGGAAATTTTGGCTATGCATGATTTCCCAATTTTTGTTGCATTCTGATTTTAGAACTCACTGCCAATGTGAGGCGTAACTCCACTGCAATCACTTTTAAAGTACCTTACTATAAAGTACCTTACAGAAGTATCAGGGTGGGAGGGAAAGAACATGATCTTTGGAATCAGACGGACCCTGGTTTGGGTCCCGGTGGCATGAACCTCTCTGAACCTCAGAGTCTTCATCTATAAAATAGAGGTAGCCATTCGTGCCTCACATGATTGTGGGGAGGGTCAAGGGTGGAAGCACTCTGCAGTCTGTATAGTACATTAGTTATTATCTGTCGCATAAGTAGATTTCTTTGCTCCCCTCTGGGGACTGTAATGTGCTCAGCCATGGCCCATGTGGCTGTGCCACAGCGGATGCCTGTCATAGCTCTCCTCAAGAAGTCTCCATAGTTCCCACCCCCTCTTTGGGATGCTGCAGCTGCAGCCACTGTTTGTCAGGCTCAGATCACTTAACATGCAGCTCCAGCAGCATCAGACCTTTGGGCACAGACAGGGGTCAGGCATCTGTCTCCCCAAGACATGGGCACGAGCAGCAGGAGGGCCTGGCAGGAAAAGGCAGGGCTGGGCAGCCCGAGGATTCCAGCAGGATGGCCCGAAAGCAAGAGGCCCCCAGGCATCCCCAGGCACGGCCTGTCCCCCTGTCCTGTCTGCCCTCTGTTTGGACAGAGAGAGACTCATTATCCAGTTAGACGCCAGGCAGTGAGAGGAGGAAGCTAATTATGCCAGAGTTGGCTAATTAATGCTGCCTTTCTTATTAACATTCTCTAGAGTGCTCCATTTCAATTAGACGGTCTGTCCGGGAAGAGAGGGGCAGCCGTCAGCCCCGGGAAAGTGAGGAAGAGAGGAGAAGGGGAAGGAGGGAGACAGAGACAGAGACAGAGACAGAGACAGGAGGCAGGAGAGATGAGAGACAGAGACAGATGGAAAGAGGAGAAACAGAAGGGTGAGTGGGACTGGGTCCGGGCAGAGACAGGGATGCAAAGAGAGAAACGGAAAGAGTGAGCATGGGGCGCTGGCGGTGGGTGGGAGAGGAGGGGGCACAGCAGAAGACTTGAAAGGGACAGAGGCCTGGAAGAGGGGGGAACTGCTCTGTAATATGCGAGATTCTTGTCAATGAAATAATTAAACTCCGGTTTATGATGCCCTAAAGCGAGTCTACCAAGGGGATGAAGGGACGCCAACTGCTCTGAGGCCCAATTTGTATTCGCAGAAACACCTGCGAGTGAACCAAAGGCGCCCAGACTCACCCCATCTCCAAAGGGCAAAACCAAGTTTGCACATGGAGGTGGGGGCCTGTGGGAGCCTCGCACAGTCCCAGCCACCTACCAGCAGGAGGAAGCCGATGGTAATACGGTGGAGGAGGCAGGAGCGACTTTTGAACTGTTTCTGGGGACTAAGTCCATCCAACCTGTCCCCAGCCTCCGCCTGCATCTCAGGGTGTAGTTTACAAAGCTTTGGAGTGTGAGGAGGTCAAAGGCCAGGATGCTGGGTCACAGCAGCACTGATTGGGTGATTTGGGGGCCCCTCTATCCCACTGCTACTCCACTAGGAACGCCACTCCCTTCCCCAGCTGTCCAAATCTAAAGCATCTTTCAAGGCCTTGCTCAAACGTCACCTCTGCCAAGAAGCCTTCCCAAATCTGACCGCCCCCCACCCCCAGCTGCTTGTCTAAGCTTCTTGCCATGCTTTGGGGATAAAAATTACTTACAGACAGAGAAGGTGAGGCAGTGTAGCAGAGTGTTAAGAGCTATGGCTTTGGAGGCAGACAGACTGGGGTGCCAATCCCAGCTGTATGATTTAGGGCAGGCGATATAAGCTTTCTGAGCCTTAGTCTTCCCATCTGCAAAATGGGCCTAAGAGCGCTCACCACAGAGGTTGTGAGAAAGATGATCTCACAGCAGGTTGCCCACAGTGCCTGGTAGGTATAAGAAACTCGGGAAATGACAGGTACTGTTTTTTAGACTCTGCTTCTCCGTAAAGGCTGTGAACTCCTAAAAGACCCACATGCATTGTATTTGCCAAAGATGGCCTCAACAGTATCTCCCATCTCACATGCTTTTCTCACGATGGCACTTGGAGACTTCTCCCATCAAGAAGTAATGCCTGCATTCCTTCCCCGTGGATCCAGCTGGGCTGGTGACTGCAGCAGAAGTGGGGCTCTGTGACTGCGGAGGCTAGGTTGTAAAGGGAGATGCACCAGGTCTTCCACCTGGCTCTCTTGGGACACTCCTCCTTGGGACCCAGCCACCATGCTGTGAGGAAGCCCAGACTAACCCATGCAGAGAGACCACATGGAGGAGCTCCTGCCGACAACTCGGCTGACAGCCAGCATTAACCACTGGACACGTGTGAAGACGGATGATTCCGGCCCCCAGGTCATTGAGTAACCCCAGCCTTCAGGTCTTCATGCTGAGGCCCAGATACTGTGGAGTAGAGCTAAGCCACCGTCTCCTGTGCCTGTCCCAACCCACAGAGTCCATGAGCATAACACACTGGTTGTCATACATCACTAAGTCTTGGAATAGTTTGTTACAAGGCAATTGTAACTGGAACAAGGGCAATAGCGCCCATCCCATATGCATGACTCCATGGCCTGCAGGCAGCATTTGCTGGATTTAAGTGACCAGAAAATTGGGCACAGCCATTTTCCCTCCCAGTGAGAGCCCCGCAGCTGGGTGGACGTGAACTCCGAGGGATCAGAGACTTGGCTGTCATGTTCCCTGCTGGGTTCCTGTGGCCTAAAATACTCCTGGAGGGGGTCCGTGCTTAGCAGACGTTTATTGAATGAAGGGAGGAAAAGGACTCTCTGAAGAATCTGGGTTAGATTTTAGATAGAACTTTCCCACAGACAGAGACAGTCAGACACCACACGTACACGCGTGTGGCAGAGAGTACGGTTTCTTCTGCGGGGGGTGGGAAGGCCCGGAGAGTATGAAATGGACCAGCCCGAAGTGGACTTGACCCCGGCCCCATCCCCACCTTCTCAGGCCACCCCTGAAAAGAAAAGCTTCCATGTGGGAAATCTCACCAGACGCTGCCTCCAGCTTTCTGTGTGGCCCTGGGGATGTCTCGTCCACTCCTGGTCCTTGTCTCCCCCATCTGGCAGTGCGATGGTAAAGGCCCAGGTCCCACCAGTTGTGACACCCCCAGACTCTCTGAGAAGCCCTAGTCTGCAGGCCAAGGAGTGTGGGTGGGATCTGAGAGACGCCACCAAACCGAGGGAGGCCTGGCTAGTGAGTGGAGTCTGAAGCCAGTGCCTCAGGCAGCAACCACCTCTCCAGGCCTGTCCACAGGATGGGCAGCAAACTGCAAATTTGCTTTCCTTTCTCAAGTGGCAGGAATTGATTAGCTTGGTGAAGAGCTCCAGCTGCTCCTTGGAAGGGAGCTAAGGGTGGCTCCTTCGATACCTGTCTTTGGCCCAGACTAAGAGCCCAAAGTAGGACTGTGGTCATGGGGCACAGATCATGCTGTTATGATTCCCCATTAGGACGGGCCCTTGGAGTGTGCTCCTGCTCAGCGAGCAACGGGCTCTCTGCCTTTCTCCATCTCTGTCTCTGTGTCACACACACACACACGCACACACAGACACACACATAAACATACACACTCACAGGTGGTCAAAATTAAACTCTGTGCTTCCCAGGGGCCCATGAACCAAGGTGGACACACATCCATGGAACAAGGTCTTCCTTGTCTTGGGAAAAGCAAGTGGGGCAGTTGCCTAAAGGGGAACAGCAGACCGTGGGAGCCTTAGAAGGAAGAACCTGGCCCAGTTTCAAGGGCCAGGCTTGGGGCAACCCAAAGCCACATTTGCAGTGTAATCCCAGTTCTACAACAGGAAAAAAAAATCCACATATATGTGCATTTTTAAAAACTCCGCTAATAGTGGTTATCTCTGTCTGGAAGGATTGTGGGTGATTTTTATTTTCTCCTTTATACTTGTATATTTCCAATTTTGCTGCACTGATCAGGTACAGGCTTACTTTTAGAATCAAAAATAAATGTTATTTGAAAAGAGAACGTGTGTATGTGTGGGGAAGGGATTTTGCTAACAGCCTTCAACTCTTGGAGGAGACTATAATAGGCAGGAGGGGAGGGTTCTGTCCTCCAGGGAGAGAAAACAAGGCGAGGTGGCTCAAGTTGCAGCAGAAGCGATCCTGGTTAGAAAGCAGACGGCCTGGGCAGAGAGGGGGCTGGCAGGTGCTCAATGGGTGGATGAGTACGGCGTCTCCTATTCCCCTGAGATGGAGAGAGGCGTCTGTAAAATGGGCAGGAAGTAGATCATGGTCCAATGGTCCCCTTGGACCCAGAAGGGACCCAGAGCACAGGTAGTCCAACTCCTTCATTTTACAGATGGGGAAACTGAGACCCAGCGAAGAGAAGGGACTTACCCGAGGTCATATCCCAGTGGCAGAGCCAGGACTATTGGCTCAGAGGAGTGCTCAGTCTCCTCCATCACCGGATTTTGGGGGGAGTTTTTGGCAGCCTCGGGCGACAACCAGGCCTGGAGAAGATGCCGTGTGGACTCAAAGAGGCAAAATAGGGAAGCTATTTTTAAGGTCTGAGAAAAGATGCATTCTTCAAGTCATAGGCCAGATGGACTTCCCCAGCTGGACAGAAAGGGGCTTCGGGGGGGGGCAGTGTTGCCTCAAAGACGCCCCCAGGCCCCACCAGGTCTCACTCTCCTCCCCGGTGGCTCAGGGATGTATCCCCATGCCAGAGCCTGCCTGCAGCCCTGGCTACCACTTCCCTCCTCCTGGCGAGGGGTGACGGAAGCCTTCCTTCTTCATTCCCCCATCCCAGCCAGACTATTAAAATGTAATCAAAAAATCACATTAGACATGCAGATTTGACTTAAAATACGTATATGTATGTACAATTTAACAGCAATTAGGAGCTAATCAGCTTTTCTTCTTGTCTCGGGGTGTTTTGCCTCCCTGGTTCAGCTCTGGTCCTTGGAAACATCTTTGGGTCTTTGATTCTCCTACCCGTGGGCTGAGAGATTCAGGCAGAGTTCAAAATGAGATATTTTGAGTTGAACAGCTTCATCTATACCTGATGTGCCCAAGTGGGGACATTGTGTCCTTCTCTGCTTCCTGGTTGTGGGCCCACCCTTTGGTGAATTCAGCCCATCTGACGCAGAGAAGGGAGGAAAGGAAAGAGGGCTGGCCCTCCTGGGCATCACTGCCCTCAGTCCCAATACCCCATCTTCTGAGAGTCCGCCACCCTCCAGATGCCCCGGCTTTGTGCCTGCCATCCAGAGTCCCAAACCCTCCTCTCTGAGACCTGGGAACTCCATCTCAGGCCAGGAGGCTGCAGAAGCATTGGAGACATGGTGGCAAAACTGGGACAAAATCTCACAGATGGGGTGAAGTCGTAAGTCCCACTAGATCAATGCAGAAACTCTGATACCCTTTAAGATAGCATAATATAATAATTACCTGTTATGTTAGAACATGTGCAATCTCTCCATCCACCCTCTCTCATACTCACATAAGCCCTGCAAGGGAGGCATTATGAGTGTCCCCATTTCACCAAAGAATAAACAGAGAGGTTAAGTGACTCCTTTGTGGCCACACAGCTAATAAGGGGTGGAACTAGAGTTTGAACCTCAGGTGTACCTATTCCAAAGCCCACGCTCTTTTCTCCATTCCAGGCAGCCCTTGAGTTTCTTGAGAGCGGAGATGTCTTCATCGTTTCACTGAAGAAACCTACTGCCCTTTAGCAAGCCTGCACCATCCCCACCAGACCTGAGTTGGGCCTCATGCAATCAACTGAAGACCTGGGCAGAGTAAAGGGCTGAATAAGAGTACTCTCTGCTGACTGCAGGAGCTGGGGCATTGGTTTTTTCTAGCCTTCAGACTCGGTCAGAAACCCCGGCTCCTCCTGGATCTCGAGCCCGCTGGCTTTTGGACAGGAACTTAGATGCCTGGCTCTCCTGGGTCCCCAGCTGGCCAACTGCAGACCTTGGGACTTCGCAGCCCCCATAATCCTGTGAGCCAATTCCTTATCACCAGTCTATCTACCTATATCCATCATCTATCTCTCTCCTATTGGTTCTGTTTCTCTGGAGAACTCTGACGAATACAATTTCCACAGGGGGAAAGTCGGGGTGAAGCAGGGAGCCCCATCCTAGCATCTGGACCCAGGGCCCTCCTAGAGTTTTCTCTCTCAAGAAGCCCCAAGTCCCACCCAGAAGCTCAAAGGAAAACGGCAGCAGAGCCAGGGAACGCCCTCCACATCTGTAGGGGAAGGAGGTGGCTGGGTGACTTTCAGTACTCGTCTGGGCCCTTCCCCCAGCAAGCAGACCCTAAGTCCTCACCCCATCCTCACTGCCCCGGCCCCGAAGAAACCTGGCGTTGTGGCTCCCCATCAGACCTGCTGCCCCCAAGAAACACCATCCTCTTTGGCTAAATTTGCCAGCAGAGGGCAGGAAATTCAGAGGGATGCACATGACCATTCCTTCCCCCAAAGAAAATCGGGGCTTATTTATTGGGAGCCCTGGTGGGGTTGGAGAGGGAAGAGAGGTAGGCAGGGGCTCTGTGGTGAGCCTATCCAGGCCCCTCATTTCTCAGGGAAGGGCGGGCTGCGGAGATGGAGCGCATGAAGGATGGCTGGCCTCCCCGGGCTGACAGCTGGTGAGGAAACTGTGGGCACTGACTCATACACCCAACAGCTCCATATATATCAGGCAAACAAGCTTTGCTCCGGTCAGTACATCACCCGGGGAAACGTCCCAGCCAGCACCAGAGGAACCCAACATTAATGGTCACAACAGCCACTGTCACTGTCCCCATTTCTGTGTGTTCTCTCTCTAATGGGCGTAGTGGAACAGAACTGGTCCCCCAACACTAAGAGTGACATCCAGTACTGAGAGCAGCAGGGCCCGATCGTCCGGGGGAGCGGGGAGCTAAGCGGGCATTTTGCAGTCAGACGAACCTGGGTTCCAACCCTGGCTCTGCGGCTAGCTGGGTGCCCTGGGCAAGTCTCAGTTTCCTCATTTGTAAATTGGGGATGGTGAAACCCAGCTTGCTGAGTCACAGCAGCCAGTATGTCATGATAAGCTTCGCAGATGGGAGGAGCCCCAAATCCGGCCCCTACTCATGGGCAGGTCTACAGGTCAGCCGGAGCTGACTCCTTTACTGTCGACCGCAGAGGCCCTTGCACTCTGATGTGGATCAGTCACCGGGTGCACTTGTTAGAATGCAAACTCCTGGACCGGACACCAGATGCAGTCCATCAGACTCTCAGGGCATGGGGCCCAGGAATCTGGGTTCACACCACCTCCCCAGGTGATTCTGTTGCAAGCAGTCCACGACTATTCTTTGAGAGATCCTGCCGCCCTGGGCACCCTCCCCAGTCCCCACTTCTCCCTGGTGATCTGGCCTTTGGCCTTCCCCAGCTGGGGCTCACACGTGCAGGCTTGTCCTGCCTCCTGGCTCAGCGCATGGACTCAGCCTCCTGGACCTCTGGCCAGGGCTCACTCCTCAAAGTACCTCTTCTTCCAGCCACGGGGAAGGAAGAAATAATGGCATTTGGGCCAAAAACAGGACTTTATATCCAGAGAGGGGGATGCAAACAGGCGTCCCAGATCTGCCAATTGGCTCTTCCTGGTGGGGCCAGGCAGTGAAAGAGAATAGAAAACCAAGGGCTTCCTATCTGCCACGCCCCACACAAGGGGCTTGGGCAGGAAGCCTCCCGTCTACTGAGCACCGCTGTGTGCCCAGTGCTGGGCGCTTTCCTTGTTTATGTCATCTCTGATCCAGCCTCAGCTCGACAGGGCAGCTTGCAGGAGTGGGGCTGAGATCTAAGCCTCTGCAGGCCGGCTTCTGAGCCATCCGTTTAGCCGCTGAGCTCTGCTGTGCTCTACTGCCGAAAGGAATTTCACCCTGCCTGACCTACTCTTGCCTTTCTCTCCCCTCTCCTCTCTGCTTGCACAACTCAGGCCTCACGGCCCAGATGCATCAGCTCTGGCTCCTGGTACCCGCCAAGCAGCCTTGGCATCTCTGAGGAAAAGGCAATAAAAGCTTAATAAAACCAGCAACCCTTTCAGAGCCAGTGAAATACAGCCCGGCCCCCAGACGTCCCTTGCCTGAAGGGTCAGAAGGCTCCTAAAAACCCTCACAGCACGCCTCGGCCAACCTGTTAAAGCCGCCCCCCTCACCTCCCCTCCCCACCCCCAGGCCCAAGTCCTGGCCACTGCTGTGAATTCTGTGTAAGCCCGGAGGACCCACTGGGCCAAGCAGCCAGGCAGCTCCCCAGCCCCCAGACCACTGGGTTAGTAAAAAATAAAAAGATCCCCACAAAATACGACCAATAACCATGGCCATAAAAGCCAAATTGGATTCCTTCTTGGCTGATGAGCTGAGGGCCCTTCTCTCTCTCTCTGAGACCTGATTAACAAACATGTAAAACAGTTCCCCTCACATCTCCGGCTCCAGCAGGAGCCAGCTCCTCCTGAAGCTCAAGCTCAGGGGCAAGGGAGGTGGCAGAAGCAGGGGACGGGTAGTTGGGGCAGCAGAAGTGGCCTCAGGGGCTGGGAGTACGGACCTGCCCTGCCGCCAGCCTGCTGGGGTACCCAGAACAAGTCACTTAACGTCTCTGGATGGTTGGTCCCCCACCTGTCAGATGGTGGATGGGGAGAGACACTCTCTAAACACCCCACCTCTGATTCTCAGTGGCTGCCCAAGAGGCAGGGCGGCAGAGGAAGGGGACTGGGCTCCCCTCTACCCCTGTTCAGAAGCTATTGTTTAATGGGGGGGGGCGGGGCACGCAGGGTAGGTCCTACTGTAATGTCACATCAAGCAGCAGGAGCTGCCAAATAGCGCATGCTGGGTACGACCATTTCTGCTGGGACCCAGGAGGTGACCATCTGCTGGTTCTTAGCTGTGGGGAAACCTTCGGTGACCACTGTCCCTCCCCTCCCCCAGCACACCCAGACCACATCTGTGGGTCCAGGGACATTGCAAGACTCATCTTGGCCCCATACCACAAAAGATAAGCCTGAGGGTAAATTGGAAGCTAAAAGATAAAAAGGCACATTGGCCATGTGCTCAAACCCACTGAGGGGCCACCCCGACTGGGTGGGGATGGAGCTCTGGGAAGGGGCTGTACCCCCAGCCTTGCTGCCTGGAGAAAGAAGGTGAGAAATCTTAAGGCAAATCTGCCCCTCTGAGAACCCAGGGCTCCCCAGCCCCTGCTGCCTGGGCGAAAGAGGCCAGAACCAGATGAAAGCAGCCCAGCAAGGAGATGCTGGAGGCCGCTCAGGTCCCCATGTCCCCAAGCCAGAGCCATTTCTCTTCCTGTCCTTGATCCGCTCATCTGGGGGGTACTGAATGATATTGCATCGATGGAGCAGCTTACAGCTTACAGGTGATTTTCGTATAGGTTTTCTAGTCTCAGGAATTATTTCCAATTTGCAAACAAGAAGACAGAGGCTAAAAGAAGTAAAGGGATTTATTTGAACCTGATTTCTCATAAGCCGAGTCCTATGCTCACTATATCAGATTTTATGCGAGCCTCCCATGAAAATTCCCAGCGTTCTAGCGTCAGCTCTCCCAACCCCCGGTGGCGTGCGCACACTCGCACTCATGCACACACACACACGCACAGGCACTCTCAGGGCCTGCCCCCCGAGTCATTCTGGCCCAGTCTAGGCACAGCCCTGCCTGTGTGGGAGCCTCCCGCGAAGGGAGGAGAGCAGAATCATCAGGGACTGACGCACAACTTCACCATCTTGGGTATCCAGGTGGAAAGGCACCTTCAGAGTCAGTACAGGTCAGTGGCTCTAGGAAAGGGTTTCTCAGCTCTACAGCTGATTGACAGCTCAGGTGTGTATAGTGGGGACAGGGAGGTCAGTCCAGGAGGTGCGCTCAGTACCCCTCCACACCTGGGGCCAGCACAAAGGCCCCTGAAGGGTGAGGGGGTCTGACACTTGCTCTCAGCCTCAGCCCACCTTCTACAATGGTGCAGCTCCCTATGGAGATAAGAGCCAGGTTGGAGCTGAGGGACAGCAGATCGCTGAGTACCACCCTCCCCAACTCTGCTGCCTTTCCCACAAAATGCTTAGGAGATTCAGGGCCCCAGGAACTAAGGACTGATGCTCCTGGCCCCGGATGCCAGGAAAGGCCAAATGAAGCTGCTGGGCTCAGGAATCCCAGGCCTCTTCCATCCCACTTCCACCCTGCCCAGTGGTGCAGTGTTACCCTAAGTCTACGGGGAACTGCTCACCCAATCCTTCCACCACCATGGGGCTCTGCCTCCTATTTGCTTGTGACCTCGGGCAGGTCTTTCCTCCTTCCTGGGCCTCAGTTTGCTCTTCTGTCAAACGGGAGGGCTGGACTCAATGAGCTTTCAGGTACTTCCCAGTTCTGTCATTTGGAGTCCCCAAAGGGCCAGGATGCAAAAGTATGACAAGAGAGAAGAGGAGGTAGCTTAGGGCTGGGGAGCAGCTGGGACGTTGAAGAGGGTTGCAGGATTCTCAGGGGGCTGGGGCTGCAGCCTCTGCCAGCTTTGCAGCCTCCTGGGTTCCAGCCCCTGCTGTGGACAGGAGCCAGAGGAGCCCCACGGCCTGCAGAATGGGGTAGGGCTGGGGCATGCAGTGGGAGGGCAAGGTTCAGGGCTTCAGACTCTCTCTCCCCAACCCTGAGCTGAAGGGTGTTCCGGGGACAAGAACAAGACCCTTCCCTTTGTCAGTACTCGGAGTCAGGCCTTGCCAAATCAAGGCCATGGCTGTCAAAGTCCGTCAGCCCCGTTCATCAATTCTACATTTACCTGTCCATTCATTCCCTCACTCATTCATCATCTTAAGTCATTCACTTGTTGGTACTTGCTATATAAAATAAGGACATTCTTTTAAAGCAGCATCTTAACTTTGTGATGTCTTAAACTTCCTTCCTCCCAAAGGCTCTGTGAAACTTCCCACCCCAGATCTATTCTCATGCTAACTAATGCCCAAGAGTGCCTCTTGGCTGACATGTCCCTGTTCATCACTGATCCCCGCCTCTGTTACTCTGGGCCCATCTGCTCAAAGCCTCTGGAAGACCAGGTTGGAAAGTGAGGAACCCTTGCAAGGAACACGCAGCAGCTACAAGCCTGCGAGGTTCTCCACCAGCCAGCCTCTTCCCAGCTTCTCTGGCTGAAGAAAGGAAGGCGTTTTCCCCTCCAGCTGCAAACACTTTTCCAAAGCCTGGATTGTCTCCAACTTAGCCTAGTGTCTCTCAGGCATGGATTGCAGAGAGGAACCAAAACCAGCATGCTGCCTTTGTGAAGTCACAAGATGATGCTTTAAAACCAGCAAACTCTTTCCAACCGGGAACGGCACACACACAATCATGTCTAGAGAGATCCCAGTCCCAGCTGTGTCCACACGGAAGGACAGGGGAAAACATGTGGATGAAGGCCAGGAAAGTCCTGCCAGGCTGCCAGATGTTGCCCACATCTAGACTCCGAAAAGTGATCTGCTCGTTTGCTTGGGAGTCAAGAAGCAAATGGTCAACCCATATCATCCTGTCAGCCAGGATGCAGCCCGAGTGTCTGTGTGCAAATTACCTAGATCACTGAAGGACCCAAAAGATATTTTGGTTTCAGTGATGCTCATCCTTAAAGACCGAAGTCAAACTAATATAAAGGCCAAATTGTGGGCCTCAGTCATCGTACGGTGGTTGTGCTTGTGGCACTGAGGCCAGCCTGCCTGGGGCTGCGTCCTATCTCCGTTGCTTACCAGCAAGCTGCCTAGTCTCTCTGTGCTTCACATTTCTCATCCTTAAAAAGGAACAATAATGGTAACTCTCTCATAAAGCAGGTATGAGGGTGAAAAAAATACCTGTAAAGCTCTAAGCCCAGTGCCTGGCAAGTAGTAAACATTCAAAATATGATGGCCATTATTACAATCATCGTTATCATTGGGGTGACCACCCTGCAGAACTCTTCCAGAAAAGAACATGAGAAATCCTCCAGGACAGTGCAAAGGCCACTGCAGTGGGGGAAAAACACAGACTCCTTTCCGCACAGCCCAGGAACATCAGTTCACCACAACCGATCCAACTCTGAGCCCCATTTAAGTGGCCTACCCCAGAGACAAGATCAGCACATTCTCCTTCATGACAGCAGTGGCTTCCAGCTGGCAGTCATGTCTTCTCTATTAACAAGGTTTGGCAAAGAACCATCGTCCAGGTGCCAGTATGTATGTAGGATACCTTGGGCAGATGGCTGGGCGGGAATGAGTCTTCCCTACCACACCCCATCTCCCACCAAGACGTCAAGCTGGGGAGAGCACCCGGGGGTACTGCAGTCACCACCCACGCGAAACTTTCCTCCTGACCCTGGAATGATCATTTGCCTGGATCGTGTCTTTTGAGCCCCAGAGGTCATCTGGGTCCCCCTTCTACTTCCAGAGGGGGACCTGGGTGAGCCATTGCTTATTAACCATCACCTCTGCTCCAGGCAGGAGGTGCCAGGGGTGGGGATGGGAGACACTGGTGAGCTCTGCAAGGACAGAGACTGAGGTTTTCCCACGTCAGCATGCCCAGTGCCTGGCACAGAATGCAGCTGCTCAGGCAGACACTTGGGGGTTAGGGGATTAAAGAGAAGCCTTTTTCTGATAGAAGAGGTTTAAGTCAGGACGTCACTCCCTGGTTCCAAGGAGCATCCAAGGATGTCTGCTGGCATCCACATCCATGCCAATCCTTCCCACTTCCCCTCCACCTCCTCCTTCCCAATGGCCAAGCTCACTGCATACAGCGAGACTCTAATCTGCCACCCAAGGGCCCTTTCCAAATTGCCCAGTCCCCAGTCTGGTTCCTTCAGAGGGAGGAACAAAGGGAAGAAGTGAGATGCCAGAATCATGGGCATGTCTGGGGGTTCTGAGCGCCTGGGGGGGGTCTCTCCCGAGTCCAGGGAGAAACATACCCAGACCCTATGCTTCAGTAACATCCCCCAAGGGCTAGTCCCAGGACCCTGCACCAGCCTGCTTCCTTCCAGGTTTTGGCAGAGACACGGCTTCTGCCAGCACAAATGCCAGCAAGTGTGACAAGGCCTGCAGGTGTAATATAAATAGCCTGCTGCTGCCCGTTAGCTCTTCCTTCCCCTTGGCTTTGGTTCCAAAGCTTCCCCTTCCTCAGCCCCAGAGTAAACCTGCTGGCAGGGGCTCTGTGGGGCTCCACCTGCCTCTTTACCAGCTGTGTGACCTTGCGCAGGCGAGTCGACCTCTCTAGCCTCAGATCCTTCAGTGGCAAAGGGGAGTAAGAACACCTGCCTCCATGGTTGTTGTGGGGATCTCATCCATCAATATATGCCAGGCATTTAGCACAGTGCCTGGCACATGGCACACGCTCTGTCTTTGCTACTGTTACTGTTGTTTGCGATGATGATGGCCTGGGGCAGGTCAGCAGGGCCAGGCTTGATATCAGGGAGGATGCGGAGGAGAGGCCTTGGGCAGGGAAAGGCAGTTGCATTTCACCTCTGTGCTGGGAAGGGAAGTGTTAGGCCTACTGCCTGCATTGTTCAACCCCCTTTCCTGGGGCCGTTTGGACCCTCCCCACACACTCAAGGAGGCCAGCCTGGATATGTGGCATGCCAGCCTGGGATTCTAAGATTCAGGCTCTGCCACCAATGTGCTGTGCGATACTGGGCAACTCAACTGCCCTCTCTAAAGTAACTTCCCCATCAGCAGAGGCCTCTCGCAGCTCTGACCTCTTATGAAGTTAAATTGTTTTTCATAGTCCGAGCCCCACAGTGGGGCTCCTACCTGAGTCCATATCCCAGGCAGACGGGTTCTGACTCTCACGGTTGAGGTCAGACCCCGAGGTGCAGAGGTAAGGCACCCAGTCTCAGCCCCAGCCCAGAAGCCTGGGGTATCCATCCTGGGAGGCACTGAGAGAGGCCAGAGCTACGCTCAGGCGGCAGTGCTGCCCTTCACCCCTCGCCTAGCCAGCAGAAGAATTTACATTCTTTTGAAACCCATCACATAATGGTTTCTTGACAAAAAATATTGAATGAATGAATGAATGAATACCAGAAACAATGCAGAGTACTGGGCAAAAGAGGGGCTTGCTTCATTCAAGTCAAAATCTGATCCCAAAACTTGGCCTCTTCTAGCTGTGTGGCCTTGAGCAAGCCTCTTCACTTCTCTGAACCTTGGTTTTCCGTTACGTTAAATGGTGATAACAATCCACACACCATGAGATGGTTGCAAGGTTGAGATAGCACCTGTAAATGCTTAGTACATGGCACACAGTAGGTACTCAATGAATGGCAGCTATTATTATTGCTATTGTTATTACCAGCCTGCTGTTCCCACTGTAGGCAGAGGCCCCGAGGCCATCAGCCTCGTCTGGTGCCCGTTTCCGAAGAGCTTTGACTACCACACAGCCGCGTTCATCGCAGCCCTCCCGCCCGCGTACCTTCCAGCTGGTGAGGAGACGGAGTGGCTGTCTGGTTTCTCGGTGGCCAGGCAGGCAGGGAGCTCGCTGGGGGAGGCTCTGCCACCTTTCCTGGACCAGTCCCAGCAGGGTCCATGCCTCCAGCCTTTGTTGAGCAGCTGGAGCGTGAGCCACACTGTCTGCCCGTGAAATGCGACTTTCGGAAAACATGCATATTGGTGAGCTGGTGTGTGTTTCTATTTCGGGCCGACGCTGCTCTCTTTATTTATTTTCCCTGGGCTTTGCGTTTGGAACCCAGCTTGGAAGCGTGTTTTGACAGACTTTGACACTGCTCCCGGCTCCTCTGGCAGGAGACAGGCTCGAGGCGGGGGAGGGTGGGCACGAGAAGGAGGATTTCAAATGACAAGCTCTCCTCCCCTGCTAGGACTGATGGACCATTGGATACCCCTATCTCACTGTCCCAGCCCTCGGTTTCTCCATATTGGGTGTGGGGAGGAGTATAAGAGAGATTCAGGTGGGTGAACAATTTCAAAGTGGGGGAAGGGAACTAAGGATGCCAGCCGTTGAACTTCCAATCGTAACAATGCTAACATCATTATCAACACCAATGATTTTATTCTCAACCACCGTTGTCACCACCACCACCATTTTTGGGTGCCTATTTTTATGACTGACAGTGGGCTGGCTGATTGCCCTTAGGAAAACCACGTTATCTTTCAGCATCTCACTCTGCTCATCTGTAAAGACAGTGTTTGCAGTGCCCAGCTCATGCGGCTGAGAGAAGTGGCTGCTCAGACAAATGGCAGCAATGACTGTCTCCCCCCTCCCTGCCCAGCCTCAGATGCTGGCCAGCTGCCCACGGACAGCCTACTTGGTGAAGTCTTAGGGACCAGGGGTTGATTGCTAAGCCCCTACCCACCAGGCAAGGCCTCTAAAGCTGTTCCCAGCTAGTCCTTTCTCTGTGGTCATTTGCACCACCCTAGCATCTGCCTTAAGGGAAGAAGGGTCTTAACTCAGACAACTCCATCTGCCTTTGAATGACCCAGTGAGTGGGAAGGGAGATGAGGAAACAAGGGAAACAGGTCTAAACTATCAGAGAAAGGGGCTCAACCCATAATTCCAAGATTCTAAGGGTCAGGAGATGCAGGTTTTAGTGCCTACTCTTCTACTCATTCATTTATTCATTCACCAAGCATGCGCCAGCAGAACCAGCTGTTCATGCAGAGGATATACTGACACTAGAATCAATGCCTGCCCCAGTGGAGATTGCATATCAGCAGTGTGACCTCAAGAAAATTACTTGACATCTCTGGTCCTATAAAGGAAATCATCTGAACATCCCTTGCTCAGAGGACAGGATGACTTCCCCAGTGGTGGTGCTCTGAGGAAGGGGAAAGGTACCATAACCTCTAGGGTCAGAACCATGATTTTCAATCCCACACACACTCAAGAGACTCACGAGAGAGTCAATGTCCCAAATTATTAAGGCCAAACAGGGACCCTTGAAGATCACCTGGACCAGCCCTATCCTTGCACAGATGGGACACCTGAGGCTCAGAAAAGAGAAGTGACTTTCCCAAGGACACACTGGGAGTCTGTGGGAGTCTAGGACCAAGGTCTCCCCACTTCCACTCCAGTGATCCTTCCACCACATCATGCTGGGACGCTTCCTCTTTCAACCCAGTTTCCGGATTTTAAGGGCAACAGCGGGAAGGCTGTCAAAGGGCAAGCTGGGGCATGGGTACCAGATCCTTCAAATCCCCAAGGGGCTGGGAAACCAGGGAATCCTGACCCCCTGGAGAGACTGTGGGGGAACTGGGGCGTCTGGCCCTGGAGATTTTCCCAGGGAGGGGGCAGAAGCTCCCCATGGGGAGGGGGTACCAGACTTCCAAAGAGAGAAGAGAAGGGGCGTGGAATCTGCCCGGAGAATAGAGTCAGCTCCCCTTAAGCATCAGCTGTGCCGGCAGTAGAGTAGATTGACTGGGTTAGACCCAAGCTATGGGGTCTTTGGTCTAAGACCTAAGTTGGGGAGAGAGTGAAGGCAGCTGGGGAGGTGGAATTGAGAAAGACAAAAAAGGGAGGGGGGCGCAAGATAAACGTGGGGGAGGGGAACAGAGCAGGGAAACAAAGACACAGAAAGTGCAAGCAAAGAATGATGCGGGGAGGGGCCATGGACCTTGGTTGTAGATGGAGATTTGTCTAGAGTAAGGTCTGAGGAAAGGGGAGCAGGAAAGGGGGTGCTGAGCTGAGCAAAATGGACTCTGAGCATAAAATCAAGATTCTGTAAGGCTGGGCTTCTGCCTGCAGCTTCCACTGGGCCACAGCCTCCTCCCTCCATTTAGCATATGCCCTGGTTCCTGCCCAGGTCCGCATTGGGGTGCGGGGAAGGGTTCGCTCTTCAACTGCTGCTTTCCCCGAAGAGTGTGTGTATGCCCAGGAGCCTGAATGGCTCTGAGTCACTGGGCATTTCTGTGAGCACCTGTCGGTGAGCTCTGGAGTCTGGGGCTTAGTCAGGTGCCCAGAGACTGCGGGACCTGGAGTGCAGATGCTGCCCGGATTGCTGGTGCTTGATCTGTTTTTGTCCACGTGTGCGTGCATCTTCCCTCTGTATGTGGATTGTGTGGACGGTGGGGGGATGAATATTTGCGTGAGCGGACTATGAATCTGTGTGGGGATTGTTTGCAGGTGGTCTGTAGATCTGTGTGAGTGTGCGCGTGGACTGTAGGTCTGTATGCGTGGGACCGTGGGCACGTGAGGGGATCGTGAGTCTCCAAGGCGGCCTCGAGGCGCTGTCCGCGGTGCTGACCCAGGGCGTGGACGGAAAGGGACCCGCGCCCAGCCTCAGGTGGGACCGCAGGAAGCTGGCGCAGACTGTGGAGGAGAGAGGGGCAGAGGAAGGGAAGCCTCCACGGAGGCTCATTCCTAGCCCAGCGGCGGGCCCCCACTGGGAGTTGGGAAAAGTTTTCCCAGCGGCGGGGTTGGCTCACGGGACTCGCCGCCGCTCTCGCCAGGAATCTTCCCCTGACTCTTAGCGCCGCCACTGCCCAGCTGCCCATGCCACCTCCACCCTCACTTGCGTTCTCGGTAGAGCGTGGGAACCCTCCCGCGCTCGGCTTCTATCGCCCGCTCGGTCTGCCCCAGAGCTCCCCGCGTGCCTGGCTGGACCTGCAGCCAGGTTAATTTGGCCCCAGGACTCAGGAAACGTCCCGCCAAAAGCATGAGTGTGCTAAGGTAGGGAGTGGATGGAGAGGAGGTCATTAACCTTTTCCTGTCTCCTCCCTCCGTGCTAGCCTGGCCAAAAGCTCGATCTCAGACGGTTTCAGACTGACGCTCAACTTTTATGGAATCAGTCATCCGTCCGCGGGGACGAGCAGGGGCCGGAGGTCTGAAGCCTCTCCGGAGGTCGGAAGCCTTGCCGTTTGTGGACATCAAACCTGCCAGTGCAGATCAAGGGTCCTCGGGCCCCACGGGGAGTTGGTGTGGAGCTGCAGCCCGGCCATGGTGGGGCAAGCTCTGGGCTCAGCACCCCCACCAGCCAGCCTTCCTGCAGGGTCCGAAGCCCGCATCCCGGCTAAGTGCACAGCGGGAGAACTTCACATACAGCCCCGCGCAGGCCGGAGTGGGGGCGGCGCGGAGGACTTGCCTCCCTCCTCCGAGCAATGCATCCCCCGGCCCCGACCCGGATGGTGCCCAACGGCTGTCGCACTCACCTCGGCTGGCCAAGCTGAGCTGGCTGAGCCGCGGGCGCAGGAGGGAGGCGCGCCGGAGGGGCCGGGGACTGCAGCCACCCCGCCGTGCGGACCTGTCCCCTCGAGGGAGTCTCAGGGAGAAGCTCTTCCGAGCTACAGGAGGCCGGGGTTCCCCGCTCCGCTCCAGAGCGCATCCCAGTCCCCAGCGCGGAATCCAGAGCACTTGGCGCCGCCGCCGCCGCCTTTTATTCGCCGCCCGCCTTTGTTTGGGTCTTGGCTCCTACCACAGGGTGTGGGGGTGTCCGGGGCAGGCTCCGGAGCCTTGCCGCCCCGCAGCCACTGGAGCCTCTGGTCTCCGCGCTGCCGGGCCTTGCGTCAATGGCCAGCGAGGGCCGGCGCTCCGCCGCGCACTGCTGTGTCTGCATCCCGCCGCCAGGTGCCGCCGTGGCCGCCGCTCCCCCTGCGGGAGCCGCGCGGTGGTACAGCCGGTCTCCCTGAGCCTGCGGGAGGGGGCTACGCGCGGCGCAGCGACCCCTGGGGGTCAGTCCCCGCATCTGCAAACGGCCCAGGCTGGGCCCCCCGGCCAGCCCCCGAGTTTCTCACGTCTCTCCCCGCCTGCGCTCCTCTCCCGGTGCGTCCAGCCTTGGCAGGTCACCAGCCCCCTGGACACTCGAGGGCATCCCCGGGCTCCTCCGGAGGGAGCTGCCAAGCCCAGGCTGCTGGCGCCGTCCCTTCCTCCCTCCTCCATTCACCTCTCTGGCACCAGAGCCCAGAGTCATGCCAGTCCCTGGAACCAGGCATCGCTCCAGCTCTAGCACACGGTCTCCTTGTTGCCCGTGGCTGGAGGGCCACAAGGAGAAGGGGCTGGGGAGCCAAAGCCAGTGCCATTTCTCTCCATCAGGGTTCAGAGGGCATTGGCATTGGTGTCACCCAGGGAGAGCCAAAGGGGGTCACCTCAGAAGAGGACCAGCTGCCAGCCCCCAGCAGGATCGAGAGGTTTTACTTATGGAAGCCAGAAAGAAGGCAGGCCATTGCCCACTGTTGTGTGAGCCAGGAGTTTATCATACATTCTCAGAGCTGAGCGAGAGAGGAACAGGGAAGAGAGCGAGATGGGTGAGATACAAGCCCTGCCTTCAGGAAGTTCCCAGCTTTGGGGGGAATAAGAACACCAGAGAGCTCTGAAATGAAGCACCAAGCCCCAAGCACACAGGCACTCAGCCCATGTCAGTTTCCGCAGCCCCTCTTTTTTTTTTTTTTTTTAAAGATTTTTATTTTTCGTTTTTCTCCCCAAAGCCCACTGGTACATAGTTGTATATTCTTCATTGTAGGTCCTTCTAGTTGTGGCATGTGGGACGCTGCCTCAGCGTGGTTTGATGAGCCGTGCCATGTCCGCGCCCAGGATTCGAACCTACGAAACACTGGGCCGCCTGCAGCGGAGCGCGTGAACTTAACCACTTGGCCATGGGGCCAGCCCCCGCAGCCCCTCTTTTTAATAGAGGAAAACTGAGTCAGAGGCACCTCTAACTTCAAGGTGCTGAGCGGAGCTCCTGCTCTGTTGCTCACCTGCCACTGCTTCTGTCTCTCTGGTGTGAAATCCCTGGAGCTGTGTCCGCTGGCTGGCTGCCAGCTGGCCACATCGGTATTTATAACCCTGGAAGCCCTGAGAGCTCATCTATGCAGAAGCAAATGGCCCGAGCCGATGTCCCTGCCCTGGCACTCACTCCCCATGTGCTCAGGATTGTCTGGGGATCCATTGCCAGGCTGACCAAGCCTATCAAGGGACTCCCAGAGGCTCCATCTGGCCTCAAAGACATTAGGATTGGAGGCAGCTCCTGGCACGAAGGGCGCTGCCTGGGCCTGTGAAGAGACAGAAAGAGACAGGAGATCTCTCCTGAGAAGTGGAGAGTGTGCATGTTGCTGCCCCAAGATCAGAGGCCAAATCTGACGTGAAAATGCAGAGGAACAGACCAAGTACTGCCCTGCAAACTTCCAGTCGCTCTTGTTACAGCCCAGCGGGAAGGCAGAGAACACGGAGCCGTGGGAGAGGGTGGGAGGAAGGAGAACAGGGAAAGATCTGTTTTTAAGGGAGCACCGGGGGAGACACAAACTGTGTTCCCAAGCCCAGAGGTGAGCAAAGGGTTTTCTTTGCTGGGTGAATGGCTTACTCTTTTCAGTCGGTTTGAAGGCTGCTTCCAGGAAGTTCTCCAGGGCTCCTGCACTGTTCCTCTCAGTCTGACAAATCCACAGGGAATGCCATTGGTGCGCCCTAAGGTGCCGTGTCACTTCAGCCCACTCCTGGAGACACAGTCCCCCACTCCCCTGGTAACTATTTTTAGTGGATTTGGGTCCTAGCTTCATGCTGCCCTTCTGGCTATAGCCGTGGCCACCCCAGCTATACCTGCCTCAGAGCCCTCCCTGGCCTCCTAGGACCTCCAGACGATCTCCAGTGGGTTTGCTCTGCCCTGGGTTGAGGATCTTCTGGGAACCGAGGGTGCAGAGGCAGAGGCCCAGCGGAGTCGGGGAGGAGGTGGCAAGTGTGGTACCCAGGAACACTGGAAGGATGCAATTTTCCCAGGCCATCAGCAGGGTTTTAAAAATGCAAATGGAACCGGGCCTTTGAAATATGCCTGCCATAAAGGGGAACCAGTGCTGGCAGCAGGAGCTGGCGCGGGTGTGCAAAGTCATGAGAATCCTCCTCCTGGGGCCTCATCCTCAGACTTCCTTCCCTTTGCTCCCAGCTCTGCCTGCAGGGTGCCTGTTTACAGGGGCCTGGGAGTACTGGACTCAGAGATCCCTGCCCAGTCTCAGGGCACATCCCTGAAGCCTCCTTTACCTCTTGGTGGTAATTAGAGATGACTCCAGTGGCCAAATAGTCTGCCCAACTAAAAGGCTGCAGATTCTACATCCTGCCTGGCCCCCACTCCAGCACTATCTGGTGAACGTTCTTCCTGGGTCTGATTTAAATGCCTCTTGCTGCTAATAAGTGGCTTCCCTTATACTCTGTCTTCACAACTAATTGAAAAGCCTTCTTTTGTAAGGGGTTTGAGCTATAACGGGCTGCTTTGTCCTTAGCTTTCATGCCTTTATTTCTATTTTCTCTTCATCTGTGGACTCTGAGCCCAGCCTCTGATTCCACCACTCCCAGTAAGGTCATATTTCTTTTCCGCCCCTTCCCAGCTATGTGACCTTGGGAAAGTCACTTCACCTTGCTGAGCCCCAGTCATCCTGTTTACAAAATGAGGACGGTAAAAGGATCCGTCTCATAGCAGTGGTTATAAAGAGTTTATTAAATGAGGTAATCTCAGGGCAAAAATAGCGTTTAGCACAGTGCATGGCACAAACCAAAGTCTAAATAAATATTAGCTTATTATTGTTATTATTACTACCTGCCGGGCAAGAGATGACCATAACATCTCTCACCTCTTCGCCCCATCCGTGGTGAGGAGCACTGTGTATAAATCAAGTCCCACCAGATGGTTGGGCCCCCGAGGGGAAGGCTATATGGGGAGGGCTGAGGGTGTTTATCTTTAAAAATGTAATAGATTAAGACAGTTTCTCCATTGTCCCAGCATCAGGGAATTGAGGGATTACACTTATAAGTAATTCTCTCTTCAATCTGCTAGGACACTGACTTTGGCCCCTGCCTCCAATCTTGCCTTCTCCAGGAAGCCATTGGGTACAGGCAAGTGAACTGGGGTGTGCTGGGAAGAGCTCTAGACTCAGGAAGCTGAGTTTTTCTGTGTGTCTTTTATTAGCTGTATGACCTTGGATGAGCCACTTCATTTCTCTGAGACTTAGTTTCCTCAACTGCAAAGCGGGAGTAATAATGATCTCCACCTATAATATGCTTGCAATTATTTTTTCAGCTGAGATGGAGCATGGATGTATAGGTAACAACTTGATAATTAGTCATATGCATATAGTTACATATATAGTTATATATTGTTATAGTTATATGTAGTTAGAGAGATACATGATAGATAGAATTATCAATTCCTGTTTCCTTGACTTCCAGGGTTGATTGCATTTCATGTGAAATAAAATGAATGTGAAAGAGCTCAGGAAACTTGCCCAAGTTCATTATGAATGAATTTCCAACTCAAGGTCATGTAGCAAGTTAGTGGAAGAGCTTGGGCTGGACCCAGGCCTCCCAGGTTTCCGTTTCTCCCAGACACCATCTTTCCTCTCCCCAGCCCCCTCTTCCCTGGAGCACCACTCAGGAGGTGAGTGAGAGTTTATGAAGGAAGAGGATAGAGAAGCCAATACTTCAAGAGGAGAGAGAGGTCTGAAGAAAGATGAAAGGGCCAGACTGGGATGGGGATGCTGCAGAGAAGGCCTGGGGGCAGCTGGACAGATGGCAGCCCTCCACTCCTGCCTCCTCCAGAATTCCGCAAGCAGCCGGGCCGAGCTCTCCTTTCCCAGCCTTGCCTGCCTCCTCCAAGGAAGTAGGCAGCCTGCGCCAGAGTGAATACAATCCAAGTTATTAATTGCCTGCAACAATTAGCCTCAGCACCTGGGCCTGCAGACACCCAGGCTCGGAAAGAGGGAGCCAATTACAGCTCCATCAGTATTCACGTTGCCACATAATCCTTTCCCAGCATGATAGTCCCTTCATCCCCATCCGTGTTTCTAGGGACCTTTGCTCTGACCCCAACATCGGTGGAAGACCAAGTATTGCTGAGGCCTTCAAGAATGAAAGTCAAGGAGAGGTTAGACCTCGAGGGGCGTTGTGCATAGCAGGACCAAAGCACTGGCGGGGAAGAGCAGGACCTGCCCAAGATCTGGACAGTATGGCGTTAGCCAAAGACTGCCCCATTGTGTGGGAGAGGGTATAACCTCCAGGTTGATGGTTTTAAGTAGATTCCCTGAGGGTCTGATTGTTAGGACTGGCTTGAAAGGGAGAGGTCAGAAATACCCCCCAAAGTTCTGGTTTTAATCTCAGCTCAGTCACATACTAGCTTTGTGGCTTTGGGAAAATTTCTTCATGTCTCTGAGCTCATTTCCTTACCTGTAAATTGGGGACAGTGGCCATGCCTCCCCAAGGAGGAATATGCTGTGCAGAAGCACATAGCAGCACAGCGAGTGGCACAAAGTGAGCTGGAAATAAATGGTAGCAATTGCATTCAATATGGGAAGAGCACTGGAAGGAGAAAAAAGTCCATGTCGCCTGTAGGTCCCTTGGCAGGGGATTGGAAGTGTGGGGCAATAGGGAATGAGATAGATGGGGAGTTAGGAAACCTGGACGTTGACCCCAGGTTTGCTCTAACTTACACTGTGTTCTTGATGCCCTTTCCACTCTGGCTTCTTGTTCCTACCTGCAAATGAGGGCATGAGGCAAGATTTTCCCTAGAGCCCCTCTAAATGTGATCTTTCAGGAGAGTATTGGCAGAGGGAATGAGTGTAGAATGAGTAGGAGGCCACGGGGAACATGGAATCACGAGTGTTTTGAGGGGTGAATGGCAGCAGTCGTAAATGTGATGGAATTGTCAAAAGAGTGTGAAATCATTTATATGAACAGTTAAGTCTAGAGTCCTGAATCTGTTGGTTCTACATCAAAGAAACCACACACCTTTTATCAAGATAGGAAATAAAGATCATCACCTGGTTCAGAACTCCTGAGAAAGGCTGGGTACCTGTCCCGAGTGCAGCCCTTGTTGGTGGGGTGTTTCAGGGACCATGGACAGCAGCCGATGCCAGCCTCCAAACACCTGGGCCCTGGCTGAGGGTCAGGCAAAGCAATGAGTGGTGCAGACTTGGCCATTGAATTGGATCCCTGAAGGTGGTGTGATGCTCAGTGTTAGTGATGCCAGGGCTCAAGAATAACTCAGTTACACCTGGTGGTCATTGAGTGCCGGGTGGGGCTGCCCAAGCATTAGAGGGTAGGGTCATGTATAGGGCCTGTCTCCCAGCCCCTCCCCAGGAATTCCTAAAGCTCCTGGTGCACCTGCCTGTGTGCAAGCTCTTCCATGACTCAGCATGGAATCCCAGCCCCATCTCCTCACTCCACCCTGCCCCTTTGTCCCTCTGGCCTCAGCTTCCTGGCAAAGTTGGTCAGCACCTCCCCCTGCCCCAGTCAGCCTGGCTGGCCCTCTGGCGCCAGGAGCCAGGCCAGCTTTAACCCTGACCACCAGGCTCCATCTGGGCTTCTGCAGTGACAGCAAGAAAGAGCTTTTCTGGCACTTTCCCAGCCAGAAATCTGTGCGGCTCTGATGGGCTGCCCCGGTGCCAGCTCCTATTCCAGCACATCCAGTGTGGGCAGGGCAGGAAATGTTCTATGCCAGAGAACCGTGTGGCCAGGGCCCCTAAGTTGGAATGAAGGGCTGGTAGACAGATCATCAGTGCCCAGGCTTTTAAAACACCTTTGAGGAAGCAAGAGATGCTACTAACAACATCAGCACCAATAATAATTAATGGCTGCCATTTATTGAGCGCCAGGCCCTATATATGCGTTACTTCATTTAAACTCACAACCACCCCATGAGGTGAGTCTTCTTGTCATCCTCATTTCCAGGTGAGGAAATTGAGGCTCAGAGAGTAAGTCGCTTCATGTCACACAGCAGGTAAATACTGAGAACGCAACCTCAGGCAATTTAATTCTATAGCCCAAAATCTTTATCACATTATTATTCCCACTTTACGGAAGGGAAAATTGATGCTCAGAGAGGTTAAGGGACTTGGTTAAGGTCACAGAAAGCCTCAATGATGGAGAGGATTTGAACCAAGGTTTACCTTATGTCCAAGATACCACATTTATCTGCTCTACTCTGCTGCTCCCCGATGAATTAGGTCCCCCTTGGGTGCCCACTTTCAGAGCCCCCTACTGTGGCACTCGGGGCTCATCCTAGGACTACAACACAACTAACCTCCCTGTTCATCTTTAGAAAAGTCACTGCTTCTCTCTGAGCCCCAATCTCCCAAGGGAAACATTCTAAGACAGAGTCACAGTCCAATTTGAGAATTGCTTTGTCTGATGAGATGTGCCCATGGAAACTAGAAGGGCCATCCTGCAAAATGGCAGGACAGTCCTAGGACCCAGGAGGACAGGGTCACACCCGTACGTTCCAGAACAAGATGTAGGGGCTGGGGCTGCTGGCTGTGGACACATCATGGGATTGGCATCACCTGACACAAAACCCCAGGTCATGTCCCAGCTTCTCATTGATCAATGGGGAGACGGAGCCTCAGGGCAGTGGTCACAGTGGGGTGGTTGCCTGCTGACAGAATTGTCCTTTTGGCCACCCCTCCAAGGCCTCTGTGTCCTTCACAACACCCCCAAGTCCCCATTTTGCAGCTGGGCACGTCTGGGGACATCTGTTCTTGCTGGCATCCAGGGCCACATCTGGCAGATGTGGCAGCAGGATGCAGGAGGAATGCATGAGTAGCCTTAATGACCACGTGGGCAGTCGCCTGGGCCAGGCCAGCACGGCTGATGGTGCCTGGGGAGCTGGGCTAGCGACATGTCCCCTTAGCGACCTGCCTCCTCTCCCCTCACCCTCCTCCTTCTCCTCCTCCTCTCCCCTCACCCTCCTCCTTTTTCTCCTCTCTCCTTACCCTCCTCCTTCTCCTCCTTCTCTCCCCTCACCCTCCTTCTCCTCCTCCTCTCCCCTCACCCTCCTCCTTCTCCTCCTCCTCTCCCCCCACCCTCCTCCTTCTCCTCCTCCTCTCCCCTCACCCTCCTCCTCTTTCTCCTCTCTCCTTACCCTCCTCCTCCTCCTCCTTGTTTTCTTTTCTGTGTCTCCCTGCTATGCTCCCAAACTCCCCACCTTCATCCTTCACACTTACCCCTTCCCTTCATAATGACCGCAGTAAACATTTATTGAGCACTTACTGTGTGACAAGCCCCATACCAAGGGTTTTACATGCACCGTCCCCTTTAATCTTCACAATAGCCCTTGGAGAATCATCATCTCCCTTTTACAGATGAGGAAAATATGGTGCAAAGAGTTCAGGGTTTATAAGGTCCAGCTGACTTCCGAGCCCACACTCTCCGGTCCCTTTGCTCTGCTGGGGACAGTAGCACTTCATCACACATGGAGCAAGGAGGCAGGAGGTGCTATGATGCGTTCTCTTTTGGCCTTGGATGGATTGTTTAGCGGGTGCTTTTTTTCTTTTGGTTTTCCTTTAAAACTATAAGCTGAATTCATCTCCCCACACTGGATTATTAGGTTCTCTGTGCCTTCTAATCCTTCCCTTCCCACTGTACGTATGGGCAGCCCAGGGTCAGCTGATGCTCATCAGGTTTGGGAAATCAGGAAAATGGAACCAGACTGTCACATGTGGGACCGAGCATTACTGGGCCAAGTACAGAGTACTTCCCTTCATCCCCTGGGGATTTTGTGATCACTGTCGTTTTAATCCATGGACAACCACAGAGCCTGCAGCGCTGGTGGCTAAGAGCAGGGAGTTTGGAGTCAGACAGACTTGACTCCATTTACAGTTATGTTACTTACTGGCTGAGTGATGTTGCCAAGTTGCCTCAACTCTCTGAGTCTCAGTGTCCTCACCTGTAAAATGGAGACAACACTCACCCCAAGGAGTAGTTGTGAGGATCCAAGAAGGTGGCCTATGTGGTGTGTCTGGCATGCAGCAGTCCCCGGGCAATGGCATTGTCTGGCTCCATCTCATTTTGTCTCAAGGGAATTTAGAGAAACGTACTTACTCTACCCCGTGGAGGTCTCCCTGGGACTCATTTCCCAGAAATTGTGTGTCCTCCTAAATAATTTTTGGTAGGATTTAATTAACAAGTTAATAGCCAACATTTTTGTATATGTCCCATGTGTGATGTGTGAATTGCTCCTATCATCTCACATAGATCATGTGGGTTCAGAGCACAAGACCTGGAGCCAGATGACCTGGGTTCAAATCCCAGCTCTGCCACTTGCTAGCTGTGTGACTTTGGGAAAGTCACCTAACCTTTCTGTGATTCAGTTTCCTCATCTGTAAACGGGGCTTATAGTAGTGCCTTCTTCCTAAGGCTGTGCTGAGGAGTTAGGGGGTGCCTGGAAGGTACTGAGAGCAGTGCCTAGACACAGTAAGTGCTCGGTCAATGTCAGCTTTAATTATGTAATCTCCACAACAATCTCAGAAAGTGAATATTATAGTCCCTGTTTTAGAAAAGAGATGACTGAGAGAAGTTGGGTCATTAGTCCAGGGTCATACAGCTGGTAAATGCCAGAGCCAGGATTTGAACTCAGGTTGGACTGATTTCCGAGCCTAGGGGTTTCCCACTGCAGCCACGTCTCTACCAGGTAAGAGGAGGGTGGGATTCGTGGCCCGTCCAAGGCTCCGTCCGTCTGCTCCAATGGCATGGCCCGGGTGAGCTCACCTCCCACCCTCTCGCTTCCTCTTGTCTTAGCTGGAAACTCACCCTCTCCCACCCAATCATTTATTTCAAAAATTCTTCTTTAACCCCAACAGATTCCCTGGACCTTCCCACTCCCAAACCTGCTCACTTTGCAGGGCTCCCAGGGCCTGGGGGCCTACAGAAGCCCTGAATCCAGGCCTGGTCTCGGGGCCTGGGGGAAGCCAGGAGAAATCCCGGGACACCCAGGAAGCCAGCACGACTTCTGCTGTTCCTGCCCCTCCGCACTGCCTGCAGGACACAGCCCTGACGAAAAACATGGCACTCAAGGCCCTTTCCTCCTCAGTGGCCTCTCTCCAACCCCATCAACGGCAGCCCCCTCCCCACCCCAGCAGCCCCAGCTCCGCTCCCAGCTGAGGAGCCAGCCCACGTCGCTCACACACACCAGGATCCTTCGTGCCTCTCAGCCTTGACTCATGTCTCTCCATCTGCCTGAAAAGCTCTCTCTTCTTCTCTACCAGCTGAACTATTACTCATCCTTAAGTACTCATCCCTTCCATGATGAAGCCACCCCCAACCCTACCCCCACTCTTTCCCCAAAGAGTCTTCAACTCGCTTTCCACCTCGCTCCTAGAACAGTTTCACACATCTATTTCTGCGTGTATCACAGTCTGACGTGTTTTCTATATAGAGGTTGTTGTGTGAGAATGCACGAGGTGTGAAGATGCCCGAAGACTCTGTAGAGGGGCCATTTCCCAGCCAGGGCTGAGGGCAGGGTAAAGGGGCAGATCATAAGCAGCAGCAGGGCCTGGCGTTCTGGGACCATCTGCTCCAGGACCTGGCTACTGAGGTCAGAAGTCAGGGTCACATGATCCTTCTCATTTCAGAGACGGGACAATTGAGGCTCATTGAAGGAACGGCTTTCCCGTGATCATATGGCACTTCACGAGGGGACTGTAGAAACTGGGCTCCCGACTCCTAATCCAGTGGGGTCCCCAAAGCTCCAGTTGCAGGGCTGGGCTGATGCACACTCGCTCTCTGTCACCCAGAACCTCCAGTCCTCCCTGATAGCTTTATCAGTCAGCTTTTGCCAAAATAACGCGACCTAACAAACCTCAAAATCTCAGTGGCATCTAACAGTAACACATATTTAGCTCACAGGTCTGGAAGCTGACTGGAGGGGCTCTGTTTCTGGTTGTGGATCAGCTCGTGTCTGCTCCACGTGTCACATAAGGGGCTGTGGCTACCCTAGTGAAGTTCCTTTTCTGGCTATGGCAGGAGTGCAAGAGGGCAAGCACAGCCACGGAAACACATCTCAAGCCTCCCCTCTCCTGGTATCTGCTACCATCCCATTGGCCGGAGCAAGTCAGCCAGCCAAGCCCAAAGTCAAGTGATGAGGGAGTAGACGTGTCTCACCGTGTGGCCAAGCAAAGGTGTGAAAGTAAGATGCTGCTTCAGGAGAGTGAAGAACTGAGACAGCTATCTCAATCTTCTGTGCTGCATTTACGCCTCCACCTCCCCTCTCACAGATTCAAATTGATAGCCAACTGCCCCAAAGCCACTGGACAGGTCCCCCCAACCTCCCTCCCGCAGAGCCTTTGGCTGACTCTCCACCTTCCCCAGCCAAAACTTCGCCATGCTGGTTGCAAAATAACAATGGAGAAGTGTAAAGAGAATATTCAGGCTCCAAGAATTGAAAGCAAAGGAAGAGGAAAGGGGCACACAGTTTGTTTAGCTCTGGAAGGGTGGACAGTGGGGGAGACTTCCCTCACCCCACCTTCTGGAACTAGCCAATCTGAGAGGCGACCTTTAGGGACCCCTCAAAGCTTTGAGTCAAGTTCTCATAGGATTACTGATCTGTATAACCTCAGAACCTCAGTGTGTGGACAGTTTTTTTTTTTTTTAGGAAGATTAGCCCTGAGCTAACATCTGCTGCCAATCCTCCTTTTTTTTTTTTTTGCTGTGGAAGACTGGCCCTGAGCTAACATCCGTGCCCATCTTCCTCTACTTTATATGTAGGACACCTACCACAGCATGGCTTGCCAAGTGGTGCCATGTCTGCATCAGGGATCCAAACCGGCAGGCCCTGGGCGGCTAACGCAGAACGAGCGCACTTAACCGCTGCGGTACTGGGCCGGCCCCTGGGGACACTTTTTATTTTTGCCTTCTTCCATCTGTTCACCATTCTTTTGATAGCAGCTCCCCAATTTCCTCCCCTTCAAGCCATGTGATTTGTGTGGGGGGATGCTCATGTGACCCAGGCCTAAGCCAATCAGAGTACCCCACCATCCCCTTGGCGACAGCGATTGCTTCAGAGATAGATTCACGACAAATCCAGGCCAAAGAGAATTCAGTCCTGGACTTTTTGTCAAATTGCTGGGCCTGGTATGAGGAGTTAGAGGAAGTCAGAAAGAGACTATTTCTCCTACAGGACTTGAACCTGAGAGGATACAGGCTTTGTGTTACCAGGAGCCATATGCCACCACATTGCTTCCAAGAATAAAGTCACCATGAACTGAGGAACAGAGAGAGATTTGAGTTCCTGGATCAAACTATGACTGAAGTCCTAGTTCTACTTTTGGACTTTTCAACTATAAGCCCGGGTGGAACAGGTTTTCTGTCCCTTGCAACTGAAAGAATCCTGAGAAATAAACTTGGAATCCTACAATTACAAAAATTTGGACACCTAGAGCCAAGGATGATTAGAATAAAAAATTCATTGAATCTCAGAGAGTTGAAGTTCTTAGAGACTAATCTTGATTCAGGGGAGCATGGGGAGGGGCCCAAAGCTGTGGGTGTGGGGAGGTGGAGAACCCAGGTGACTTTATGTAGCCTGACTGATGCCAGCACGTTTGTCCTTGACCAGGAGCTCCTGCAGCACCAGGCTCTTGCCTGCAGGTTGGCCTGGGCGAGCCAGGTGCAATGAGATGGATAAGCCCAGCTTCTTGGTCTCAACAATGGCTCCAACCTGTAGCCCTTCATGGTTGTGTTTCTACACGGCACTCTCTCATCCTCTCATCCGAGGAGGAGATGGGGTCTGAGTTGCCTGGGACAGTGCAGGACAAGCTGCTATAGACAAGGATCTGGAAAGCACAAAGATGCTCAGAGGGAGGGGTGGACAGTGAGGCGCCCCTTGGAAGGCCTGCATTTGGTTGGCAGAGCAGGCTGCCCCAGACTGGACTCCTCTGAGCCAGGTTCCTGGCCCAATGTGCCAACCTCCAGCTTGGCATCAGTACCCGTTCTTGCTGGCTAACCTTTCTGAGCAGATATTTCAGGAAAGGGAATGAAGGCTCACACCTTGCTCTGGCTTCCCCACCTGCTGAGACAGTCTTCAAGGGAGCCAGCGGCTGACCTGGCTCCTGGGCCACTTGCCCCTGCCAGGGCTGGGGTTGCCACTGCCTTTGTTCCCCTCCAACCCACGCGGCCTCCTGCCTGGCTGCAGCTCCAGGATGCAGCTTCACTTCTGGCCTGGCCACTCTTCTCAGAAGGCAAATGCTCCTTTGCCCTGAAGGGAGTATCGTGAGTGTAGTAGACTGGGGTTCTAGATCCACTTTCTCTGGTGACCTGCTACTTGCATATCTTGGCCTCAGTCTACCCACTTATAAACTGGAGGCCTCCCCAATAATGAGAAGCCCCACACTACACTTTTATGAAATATACCTTACCACTCCGATTCTACAGGCAAGGAAACCAAGGCTCTGAGAGGTCCTGACATCATTCATTCAGTAGCATTCATTTAACAAGTACTAGATGAGCACATTCTACTTGCCAGTCACCGTGCTGGGCTCCAAGGACACTAAGGTGACAAAAACAAGATCTCAACCCACAAGCTGCTCAGTCGGGGTGGGTAACAGACTCGCTCAAGTTCATAGAGCAAGCTATCATCCCTTGCACATAGTAGGTGCTCAATCAATGCATGAATTGGCTGAAATACCTTGTGGGCAACGGGCAAGGAGGCATCATCGGCAAAAAGACAGCGGGATGCAAAGGATGCAACAGGAGAAAGGGAGACGTCAATTTCCAGCCTCGAGGCTGGGTTTGCAAACAAAAATCTATCATATCTGACGCTGTTTGCTAAAGACCAGAACGGAGATGAAGGAAATGAGTGGTGGCGGCTGGTGTGCTTGGCTCCTGCCTGACAAAGCAGCTTGGGGCCTGCAGGGGCTGCACTTGGGCGATGAGCTCTGGAGTGGTCCCGGATCCCCCCAGTCAGGGCTGCAGAGAGGATGGAAAAGCTGCAATCATGATGACACACTGCTAACACCAGTAGCAAAGAGGGAGGGTTTGCAAACATGAGGATGAACCCTTAACTGCCTACTGAAAATATCTTGAAATGTGCCAGCCTCAGATGATGACAGCAGGTTCTCTCTGTCCTCTGGGCCTTGCTTCTCAAAGTGTGGTCCATGGACCAGCAGCATTGGCAACACCTGGGCATTTGTTAAGAATGCAGACTCTCAGTCCCATCCTGGACCTACTGAATGTGAGTTTGCATTTTCAACGAGGTCCCCCACTGTTTCTTAAGGCTGGACACACGTTAGAATCACCAGGGAGGCGTGGAAAACGCTGATGCCTGGCTCTACCCCAGAGATTCTGATTTATTGGTCTGGGCTGTGGCCTGGGCAGCAGGACTTTATTGAGATACAATTGACATATAATGTTGCATAAGTTTAAGGTGCACAACATGTTGATTTGATGCACATATATATATATATACATATATATATATATTTTTTTTGCTGGGGAAGATTTGCCTTGAGCTAACATCTGTTGCCAATCTTACTTTTTTTATGTGAGCCACCACCACAGCATGGCCACTGACAGATGAGTGGTATGGTTCTGTGCCTGGGAACCGAACCAGGGCTGCCAAAGCAGAATGTGTCACACTTTTAGGCCATTGGAGCTGGCCCGGATACACTTATATATTGCAAAATGATCACCACCATAGGGTTAGCTAATGCCTCCATCACATCACATAATTGTCATTTCTTTTCAAGGAGGACTTTTTAATGTCCAGTGGGTGATCCTAATGTGCAGCTGAGGTTGAGGACCACTGCTTTAACCAACAGTACACATTCCTAAACTTGACCTCATATGCCCTTCACAACAACCCTAGGAGCTCAGGAGGGTATGGTTATCCCTATTTTTTGGAAATGGGGATATCTTCATTTTTCTACCTAGCGGGCGTAGAGCAGAGGTTCTCAAAGCCAAGCCCCAGGCCAGCAGCATCAGCAGCACCCAGGAGCTGACTAGAAATGTGAACTGCAGAATCAGAAGATCCGGGGGTGGGCCCAGAATCTGTGTTTTATCAGGCTTGTCCAGGAGACTCTGATGCACGCTCAAGTTGGAGAACCATTGGTCTATCAGAAAGTGCCCTGGACTGGGAGAGGAGAGCTGGCAGGTCCTTCATCTGTGTCCTTGGTCTGGTGACTGTCCTTTGGGCTTCAGTTTCCACGTGTGTAAATGAGCAGGGTGGACAAGATCAGGGCTGCCACCCTCCCCTAGCGTCCCCTGGCAGATGAAGCACTGCTTCCCACCACGCCCCGGATTGACCCCAGAGCTTTCCTGCGCCCACCTCCCCTCTCAGGTGGTCGGGGTTGGCATTGAAATTAAACCCTCTTTACTATTTCGGATGCTGGGTGATCTCTGACAACCTCTCCAACTCTGTGTTGGTGGCAGCTGCAGGCCTTGGACCCTGAAATGCTGTGATTTTTCTCTCCTCCTCCTCAGGCTCTAAGAAATGGAGAAGCTGGTGCATCCACATGGGCCACAAAGATGGGTCCAGGGGGCAGGTGACCCGTCCCCACCTTCACGACATTTCACACCATGCATCGCCTGTTCCCACTACCTGATGTCCACTTTTTTGCCTCCTCTTCTGGACTAATCTTACGCAGTCACTAAGGCCCAACTCAAATGTCACCTTTTCAGTGAAGGCCCCCAATGCCTCCAGGTAGGGACAACCCAAATTCCTTGGAGACAGGAGCACTTCCTGCCTGCATTATGCACCTCCATTAAAACCTCCCTGCCCCAGTGGACCGCAGCTCCTGGAGATCAGGGACCATCAGGATCCCTAGCACCAAGCTCTAGGCTTGGTAGGAATAAATGCTCAAGGCAAATGTGATTGAGTGAGACACCAAGATTCCCAGTGTAGGGGGCAAAGTGACAAATGTGACTGAATGAGGTACCCAGATCTCAGTGTCAGAGGACAAAATGTCCTCATGGGCTTCAGTTCCATCCTGGTCATGGCTCCTTTTGTGCCTCGTTCTAACAGCATATTGGCCAACTTCTCACTTGCCAATCCTCCAGCACTCAGAGTTGAGTGCTGGCCCTGGTGTGCTGCGGAGAGGTGCCCGGCACAGCCCATCTGGCCTGGCTCCTTCCCAGGAAAGTGGGAGGGAGGGAGGAGGGAGGCAGACAGGTGGCAGCAGCATACCTGCGGTCTCCAGCAAGGGGCTAACGGGCAGGTTAGTGAGGCAGTAACTGCAGTCAGATTACTGATCCCAGAGAGTTGAGGACGTTGGCACCAGGACTGTAATCATGCTCACGTGTCAAGTCGAGGTCCATTCAGTCCACATTGACCGAGCACCTGCTGTGCGTTCAGCCGTGGGTGAGACGCAGCGGGGCAACAAGGAGGGGACACAGGCCCTGCTCTTAAAGAGGCAGGAGCAGGGGAGCGTCACGGGCATTTATTGAACATGGCCGTGTGCCACATCTTGTGTGGGGGCAACGCACATTGAGCATCTACCATGTGCCAGTCCCTGAGCGAGACGAATGTGAATAGGGCATTTAGTAGGTGGAATCCTTGTGAGAGGGAAGGAGGTATTTAGCACCTACTGTGTTCCGAGCTCTGTGAGAGGTGGATGTGCATACTCCCTAAGACAGGGCGATGCGGAGTGAGCACCCACCGCATACCAGCCCCATGTAAAGAGCCTCACACTCATTTAAACGTTATGATGGTCCTTGCAGGAAGCTCCAGGAAATGGGCTTTCACTTCTGTACCCTCCCCATGGGAACCCACCTCCTCCATGCCAGGCCCAGCTCGAAGGCCATCTCCTATGGGAATGCCACCTCCTGTGGGAAGTCCTTCCTGTCCCTGGGCAGAGCTCTTGGCTCTTTTCTCTGCTTTCTCTCAGAGCGTGTCAAGGCAGTCCTTGTCTTGTCTGCCTGGGAATATTGGCCACCATAATTCCACGTGCTCAGCCCTTCCCAAGGGCCAGAAGCAGGGCTGAGCTCTGCCATGCATTCTCTCTCGTTCCTCATCACCCGCGATGAGGAGAGCACTACCGTGACCATTTTACACCTCAGGAAACTGAGGTCCCAAGAGGCTAAGGGACTCGCCCAAAGCCACGCAGCCAGCAAGTGACAGAGCCAGAGCTTGGCCATAAACTCAGCCGTTGCCAAGACATTGGGTGAATGACCCAGCCCAGTCTCTGGGCCCCCGGACATGGCTGTCCCCAGAGGACATCTGCTGGCCATTTTAACCACAGAGAACTGAAGCTTTTGTCCCCACTTGGCTGCCTCTCACCCCACTCCACACTAGCACCTGCCCCCATGTGCAGAGACCTCTCCCCAGGAGCTTACCAAGACTCCAGCATTAGAGTCCCAAACTGGGACACGTGCTGATGTTTCTGGGGAGAAAAGACTCATCCTGAGAAGCTGGGCTTTCACCTCCTCCCTGGGGATCTGCAGAAACATTTACCCACGATGCTTTCCCTCCCACTCACACAACAATTGCTGAACAGATTGCATCGGACGGAGAATTCCTGGATTATGGAGTCATGAATCTAAATGGTTGTTTAGCTGTGTTTTGCTTCATTTCTTTAAAATTTGTTAAAATTTAAGTAAGTGAGTTAAATGCAAAGGAAATAGCAGCTGTGTCCACCACCCCATGGAAGATGGCTCTGAGCACCGTGGGAGGAAGAGACTGGGGGAGGCATAATAGCCACCATCAACTGCTTGCTGGCTTTCTGGACCTGCTCCCTACTTGTCTGTCATAGTTTCCCTCATTGTCTTCACCACCGTACACATAAGAAAATGAGAGCTCAGAGAGCTCAAGTGACTGGACTGGGGTCACACAGCTGATGTGTGGCAGTGCTGAAATTGAAACACCAGTTGGTTTGACCCCAAAGCCAAGCTTTTCTCCTTCCTGGGGTGAATTGGAGCAGTTTTCAGCTGCCTCTCCCTGAGCCTCACGAATGGTGACTGGTGTGGTGGAAAAGTACACAGACGCCCAGCTGGTTAGGACCCACACCTGGAGATGACAGGCTCTGCCTGCTGTGAGCAGGGCTCTGTCAGGACTGGAGAGGGAGAGGCAAAGGGAATCATACATAGTCCTCTCCTGCCCTCCGGGAGCTCATGGTCTCAGGGATAAAATGAAGGGCCCCCACATGGCGATGTGCAAGAATACCACCTTCTCAGTCCAGGAGCATCTCTGGGCTCTAGCCTTCCCTAGCACTGAAGCTCTGGCCTCTCCTTGGACCCTTGAGTACATGCTCCTCTCTCTGCTGCTCAGCTGCATGGCCTTTCAAGGCAAGGATAGCGTCCTCATTCGTGGTCTGAATTCACATCTTCACTCTGAGGTTTATCAATCATTAGACCTTGAAGAAGTGCTTAACTGCTCTGAGCTCAGTTCATTCATCTGTAAAATGGGGACAACAAAAGCATCTACCTCTTAGGGTTATTGTGGGGGATTAAATGAGTTAATACAAACAACACATTAAAAGGATCACACACCATGATGGAGTGAGATTTACTATAGAGATGCGAGGATAGCTCAACATCCACAAATCAGTCAACATGATACGCCACATCAACAAAATGAAGGATAAAAATCATACAATCATCTCGATAGATACCGACAAAGCATTTGACAAAATTCAACATCCTTTTATGATAAAAACTCTCAGGAAAGTGAGTATCGGGGGAACATACCTCAACATAATAACGGCCATCTATGACAAACCCACAGCTAACATCGTACTCAACAGTGAAAAGGTGACAGTTTTTCCTCTAAGATCAGGAACAAGACAAGGATGCCCACTCTCACCACGTTTATTCAACACAGTCTTGGAAGTCCTAGCCACAGCAATTAGGCAAGAAAAAGAAAGAAAAGACATCCAGATTGGACAGGAAGAAGTAGAACTGTCACTTTTGCAGATGACACGACACTATATAGAGAAAACCCTAAAGACTCCACAAAAAACTGTTAAAATTAATAAACGAATTCAGTAAAGTTGCAGGATACAAAATCAATATGCAGAAATCTGTGGCATTTCTACACACTAATGACAAACTATCAGACAGAGAAATTAAGAAAATAATCTTATTTACAATTGCATCAAAAATTTTAAAAAGGGGCCGGCCCCGTGGCCAAGAGGTTAAGTTTGTGCGCTCCCCTGCAGCGGCCCGGGGTTTTGCCGGTTCGGATCCTGGGCACGGACATGGCACCGCTCATCAGGCTATGCTGAGGCAGCGTCCCACATGCCACAACCAGAAGGACTCACAAGTAAAAATACACAGCTATGTACCGGGGGACTTTGGGGAGAAAAAGGAAGTCTTTAAAAATAAAAAAAAATCTAGGAGTAAATTTAATCAAGGAGGTGAAAGACCTGGTCACCTAAAACTATAAGACGCTGATGAAAGAAACTGAAGACGTAAGTAAATGGAAAGATAATCCATGCTCACGGATTAGAAGAATTGATATTGTTAAAACGTTTGTATTACCACAAGCAATCCACAGATTCAGTGCAATCTCCATCAAAATTCCAGTGGCATTTTTCACAGAACTAGAACAAATAATTCTAAAATTTGTATGGAACCACAAAAGACCCCGAATAGCCAAAGCAATCTTGAGAAAAAGAACAAAGCTGGAGGCATCATGCTCCCTGATTTCAAACTATACTGCAAAGCTATAGTAATCAAAACACCATGGTACTGGCACAAAAACAGACACACAGATCAATAGAACAGAATTGAGATCCCAGAAATAAACCCACGCATATATGGACAGTTAATTTATAACAAAGGAGCCAAGAACATAAAATGGAGAAAGGACAGTTTCTTCAATAAATGGTATTGGGAAAACTGGACAGTCACATGCAAAAGAATGAAAGTAGACTGTTATCTTACAACGTGAATAAAAATTAACTCAAAATGGTTTAAAGACTTGAATGTAAGACCTGAAACCATAAAATTCCCAGAAGAAAACATAGGTGGGAAGTTCCTTGAGAGTAGTCTTAGAGTGGTGTTTTTGTGGCTAAGACTACAAAGGCAAGGAAACGAAAGCAAAAAATAAACAAATGGAACTACATCAAACTAAAAAGCTTCTGCATGGCAAAAGAAAGCATCAACACAATGAAAAAGCAACCTACTGAATGGGAGAAGATATTTGCAAATCATATATTCCACAAAGGGTTAATATCCAAAATATATAGAGAATTTATGCAACTCAACAACAAAAGAGCAAACAACCCAATGAAAAAACAGGCAGAAGCCCTGAATAGACATTTTTCAAAAGAAGACATCCAGATGGTCAACAGGCACATGGAAAGATGCTCAACATCACTAATCATCAGGGAAATTCAAGTCAAAACTACGAGATATCACCTCACACCTGTGAGAATGGCTATTATCAAAAAGACAAGAGATAACAAGTGTTGGCGAGGATGTGGAGAAAAGGGAAGCCTTGTATACTTTGGTGGGAATGTCAACTGGTGCAGCCACTGTGGAAACAGTATGGAGATTCCTCAAAAAAATTAAGAATAGAAATACCATACAATCCAGTTATTCCATTTTGGGGTATGTATCCAAAGAATATGAAAACACTAATTTGAAAAGATATAGGCACCCCTATGTTCATTGCAGCATTGTTTACAATAGCCAAGATACGCAAACAACCAAAATGTACACCCGCGGATGAATGGATAAAGAAGGTGTGCTATATATACATATATATATATTTATACAACAGAGTATTGCTCAGCCGTAAAAAAGAATGAAATCTTGCCATTTGTGACAACACGGATGGACTTTGAGGGTGTTATGCTAAGTGAAATAAGTCAAACAGAGAAAGACAAACACGATACAATTTCTCTCATATGTGGAATCTAAAAATAAAAATAAACAAAAGAAAGAAACCACAAACACATAGATACAGAGAATAGCTTGGCGGTTACTAGAGGGGAAGGGGACTGGGGGGGATGGGCAAAATGAGTGAAGGGGGTCAATCGTGTGGTGATGGATGGAAACTAAACTTTCAGTGGTGAGCACACTGAAGTTGTCAAATACAGACGTCAAATTATAACGTTGTACACTTGAAACTTATGTAATGTTATATGCCAATTTTATCTCAATCAAAGAAAAAGAGAATACAAGTAAAGGGCTTGACCAGCGCCTAGCATGAGGACCTAGCAAGTGCTCAGTGAATGCTGGTTCATAGTATTCGTCACTCAATAATTCGTTTACCGGGCACCTGTTTGCTGGGCACACAGAGGTAAGATACAGACCCTGCCCACTCGGAGCCTACACACAGAAAGCCTGGCGAGGAGAGGCGAATGGGTAAAGACCACCTGGGGGGCCGCGAGGGGCAGTGCAGGTTAGCTCGGGGCATTAAGGAGCCCAGAGGCACAGGGTCAGTGAGGGCTCCCGGGAGAGCTGACAGCTAAGCTTGATCTTGATGGATGAGGCATTGCTCACCAAGGAGCCCACCATGACTGACAATCATGGGGGACAGGTGGACGGTTAGGCACGAGTCAGGCATCCAGGCGGAAGAAACAGCACACCCAGAGGCCCAGAGAAAAGGAAAAACGTGGCTCATCTAGGGAACTGCCAGTGGCCCAGTATGTGAGGGGCAGTGATGAGAGAGGAGTAACAGGGGGCGGGGCCAGATGCTGGGAGTCTTGGGAGCCGTTATGGTTTGACTCGTGTCCCCAAAAAAGGCATGTTGAAGTCCTACCTCCCAGTTGCTGTGAATGGAGCCTTATTTGGGAATGGGATCATTGCAGATTGTAATTAGTCAAGAGGAGGCCATGCTGGAGCAGGGTGGGCCCTTAGTCTAACATGACTGTGTCTTTATGAGAAGAGGAGAGAGACACAGGGAAGAGAATGCCATGTGAAGACGAGGCCCGTGAGGGGAGCAGCCCAGGTGGCATCGGAGGCAGAGACTGGCATTAGGCGGCTGTGGAAGGTCAGGGATTGCCTGGCACCCCCAGAAGCTGTTAGAGGCAAGGAAGGATCTTTTCCTAGAGCCTTCAGAGAGAGTAGGGCCCTGCTGATGCCTGGATATTGACTTCTGGCTTCCAGAACTGAGCGGGCGTAACTTTCTGGTTTTGGAAGCCCCCAGCTTGTGATGTGTTGCACAGCAGCCCTAGGGAGCAGCACAGCTCCTTACAGCTCCAGGGCAGAGAGGGCGAATCCCAGAGGGCCCGGCCCCGCGACTTCTCTGAGTCCCACTCGGTGCCTGGCGCTCTGCTCCCCGCCTGGTGCGCCCCATAACCTCTGCCTTCGCCCTCTCGGCCGCTTCCTGTCCGGCCCCCTCCCCCTGCGCCCACGGCCAGCCCGGGCTGGAGCCGCGGAGGCTCATCCCGAGACATACAGCCGGCCTTGGGCAGGGTGACAGGGCCGTGGGGCTGGCATGAATCATGTTTATCCCAAACAGGAAACCAAAGGAAGAAAGGAACAAAGCCCTGGGAGGGGAGTCGGGCGGCGGAGCGAGGCGCCCAGCAGGGCGTGGGGCGGCGGGAGGCGCCGCCCGCGGAGACTCATTAACACCCTGACGTTCGCTCCGGGCCGGGCCGGGCAGCCCAGCGCGCTGCTGAGGGTTATCTGTGCGCCTCAGCTGCGAGGCGCGCTGCGTGCCGGCTGCTTGGGCGCTTCAGAGCCTTCCCAGGCCTGGGAGGGGCGGAGGCAAGATAGCAGCTTCCGGCCCATCCATCACGCCGGCAAAGGCCTGGCTTTCAGCGCTGTCCATGGGTGAAATTGCGTTACATCCTGCCCGGTAATGAGGTGTTGCGGGCCTTGGCGTGGGGCCAGGAGCTGCTCTGGCGCCTGCCCCGGCCGGAGTCCCCCAGCCCAGACTGGCCCGGCCTCAGAAGCCGGGGAGGAGGCGGGGCGTGGGTGCCGGCAGCGGGAGGAGGAGGTGGTGGAGACAGAGGGTCAGCACCAAGGAGACCAGAGGGAGCCGGAGCTTACTGGACGCCACTGTGTGCCCGGACCTGCGTTCAGAGTGTTTGCTACGTTAACAACTGTGTTAGTTTCCTAGTTCTGCTGTAACTGGTTAACACAAGCTGGGTGGTTTAAAACAAGAGAAACTTACTCTCTTACCATTCTAGAGGCTGGAAGTCCAAGTTCAAGGCGCTGGCAGAACGGATGCTTCTGGCGGCGGTGAGGGAGTCTGTTCCGTGCCCCTCTCCTGGTTTCTGGTGGTGGCCGGCAGCTCTTGGCATTCCTCAGCTTGCAGATACATCATTCCAGTCTCTGCCTCCATCTTCACGTGGCTTCTCCCTGTGTGTCTGTGTCTGTCCAAATTTTCCTCCTCTTATCAGAACACCAATCACTGGATCAGAGCCCCCATCCATTATGGCTTCCTTTTAACTTGATTGCATCTGCAAAGACGTTACTTCCAAATAAGGACCCATTCACGAGTACCTGGGACTTAGGACTTCAACGTATCTTTTCGGGGCACAATTCAGCCCACAGCACAGTCAACGTTGGCTGATGGCTTGTTCGATGCCCAGCACTCTGCTGGGAGCTATTCCTGGGTCTCTGGTTGGACCCTCACAGCAGAAACACACAGTGGGTACTGTTACCATCCCCACTTTTTAAAAAGTTATTATTATCGATGAGAAACTTGAGGCTCAGAGACGTGTAGCTGAAATGTGGCAGGTCCCAAATCCAGACCCAGACCCGGGAACACGCTGCAGAGTCCTGCTGGAGGTGGCATCGCAACAGCGATATGGGGGATCCAGGGCTTGGGGGGCCAGAGCTCTGAGAGCGTTCAGTATGGACACATGATGCAGGTGGAGAGGCCCCGGAGGCTTCCTGGAGGAGGTGAGCCAGACGGAGAGGGCAGGACGGGGGTCTTCCTGGAGGAGATGACTCAGGAACAGAGATCTGGAGAGTGAACAGGGGTTATTTTATACACAGGGAGACTAGGTCCAGAGGACAGAAGGGCAAGCCCAAGGTCACAGAGTGTTGAGGGCTGGGTGTGGCAGGCTCCGACCTCTGCACCCTGGGGCGAGACCCAGCAAAATGAGAGGCTAGAAGCTCTGGCCTCCAGTGCCCCTTCTGCCTCCCCATCCCCATTAAAAGGCTCCTGGTCTGACTCCAGCTCCCCAGAAGGGGCCCTGGTGGTCTTGGCCATCCCCCAAAGGCCCTGCGGAGACACAGTGACAGAGCTAGGGCCCAGCCTTGCCACTTCCTAGCTGTATACCCTTGGGCACCTTCACTACCTCTCTGAGCCACTTACTGCCACAGCAACTGAACAGGATCAAATAAGATGATAGAAGTGAAAGTGGTTGGGACTTAAAAGCTTTCAGGAAATGTCACCACTTCCTGTACAACATGCGAGATCTGATCATAACACTTCTCCCACCCTACTCTCTCCTGCAAACCCCTGAGCCTTCGGCGACACCAGCCACCTGCTGTTCTCTGAATGTGCCATGTTCTCTCCCACCTCTGGGCCTTTGCACAGGCTGTGTCCTACCTGGAGTGCCTTCTCCTCAGCCTTGTCCTCTTTGCAAACTCTCAGCTTTACAACATGCTGGCAGGGTGACCTTGGAGAAGGGACTTCACCTCCCGAGACCTCAGTTTCTACAAAATGGGGACGTGTATGTGCCTACTTCCTGGGGCTGCTGGGAGAATTGAACAAGGTGATGTTCGCAAAGCATTTGGCATGGTAGCTGGTGTTACCATTATTAGTCAGAGGAGGTGGCAGTGGTTTCCACTTGGATGGCTGGGAGGATGCAGGTGGCCTTATTTAACAAAACAGGGAGTCCAGAAGGGAGGGACAGGCTCAGGGCACGTGGGAGGACAAGGGCTTTGGAGCTGACTTCAGAGGCAAGATCTGAGAATAGGACCCAAGGGTCCCTTCCTCTTGCTGGCACTAACCATTTGTCTTCCCAGCTGCACCCCCAGGCTCTGCCAGCATCGCCAACCCTGCTTCCTGCACACCCTGATGATCTCCTTCAGAAACCCAGCCGTTTGCTAGGAGCCTGTTTAACTCATCCTCCAGGACTCATTGGTCACTCCTCTTCCATGAAGATGGTCCTGACCTTTCTCTTCCCTCCATCCCTGCTTCACCCAAGATTCTGTGTACCTCCTTTCACTGGCCAACCTCCAGGACACGATCTCCTGCAAAGCAGCGCTGGACTTTTGTTTCAGACTCTCAGGTCAAGCACGGGAAATATTTCTCAATGAATCAATGAATGAAATGAGTCCATGAGTGAATGTCTGGGAAAGGGAACAAGTGACAGAGTCACCAGCCCCCCAGCCCTAGCGTGAGGCTCCCCTACCCTCTCTGGCCACTCCTGCTTCCTCTTTCCCCTTGTCTACAGCCCAGGCCACACCCCTCTCGGCAGGGGGCTTCAGGGGGCGGGTCTGGCAGCCATTCTGCCCATCACCTCCAGCAGAGAGAACCTACCCCAGAATGTCAGCTCCATCAGGCCGCATGAGTTGCTGGAACCCTGCTGTCTGCATCCCGCCTCTTCTTGTGGCCTCAGCGGAGGGGAGACCCGATAGTTGATAGGGAGTGGGAGGGGCCCCGTACCTGGTGGGTCACGGGGACATGCGGTCCTCACCAGGGGAGGAGCAGCAGCAGCACAACCATTCTCCCCACCCCAGATTCAGCATGTCCTCACCCAACAGGCAGGCTCTCCATCTTCCGGGGACCCTGATATTTACGGAAATTAAGGTCAGGTCTGGCTGGTAAATATTTGTTTAAGCTGAACAGAAAATGGTGCCTGAGAAGAAGGCCTTATTTTATGAGCAAATAAATTGCATGAGGGAGAGTGGGCTGAGAGAGGGGAGGCGGGGCAGGACGCTCAATTACTTAGAGCAGGAAGTGCCTCTCCAAGTCTGGGAGGCTGTCCACGTTCCCCCTTTTTAAAGGCGTGGCTCCTCCACTTTGCTCCGTGGGCCAAGGCAGGGGGTCTTGCCCTCCTTGCCTGGATCCATAGCAGGCCATTCCAGGCTGCCCTTCCCTGAATGACTGCACATTGTGACTCCCCAGGGCAGCCAAGCAGGGGAGAGTTTGACCTCCAGGCTCATCTGGACCAAATCTGCATCCCAGTTCCGCCATTGAGCAGCTGTGTGGTTTAGCAAATCTTGGTCTCCCTGAAGCTCAGTTTTCTCATCTGTGTAATGGGGGTAAGCTTGCACTGACTTCATCAGTCGTTGTAAGCACGAAGTGGGGCACTGCATGTGAAGTGCTCAGCCTGGTGTGTGGTCCATGGGGGTGTGCCTGTGGTCAGCAGAATAATGGCCTCCAAAGACATCCACGTCTACTCCCCAGAACCCGTGAATGCGGCACCTTATGTGGCAAGCGGGGGATCAAGGCTGCAGAAGGAATTAGGGCTACTGATCAGTTGACCTTGAGATGGGGAGACTAATCTGGGTTATCCACGTGGCCCAAGGTAATCACAGAGTCCTTAGAAGTGGAAGAGGGAGGCAGAGGAGTCAATGTCAAAGTGATGCAGTATGAGGACGAATCCACCAGGATTGCTGGCTTTCAACACGGAAGGAGACTACCACTAAGGAATGTGGACAGCCTCTAGAAGCTGGAAGAACACAAAGATGGATTCTCCTCCAGAACCTCCAAGATGGAATGCAACTTGACCGACACCTTGATTTTAGGCCAGGGTGACCCATTTCAGACATCCGACTTACAGTACGGTAATAAATTTGTGTTGTTCTAAGCCACTAAGCTGACGGTAATTTGTTACAGCAGCAACAGGAACCGAGTACAGTGCCCACTGAGCAATCAATACTGTCACCACTTAGGAGTCACACAAGAAAAATATGTTGATTAAGTGAATAACAAGAACCCTGGCCTGGGCATCAGGAGTCTGGATTCTAGTTCCAGCACCTTATTGGCTGTACTTCCTGAGGCATCTCCCACTGCTCCCAGGACTCAGTTTCCTTATCTGTAAATTGAAGGATTGGATTACAAATGATCTTCAGGGTCCCTGCTTCCCAACTCTAAATATTTTCTTGTTATTATTGTCCCCTGAAAGGTTCTTGTGTCCCCGCCTCACGCCCCTCCTTGCCGCCTTGCAATCTGCTGCCTTGTCCCAGGCAGGGTCCAGGTTGGCACTGGCAGAGCCGGCGGCACCCAGAGGAGATAGTTAATGAAGGCGGGAGGAGGAGAGTCAGTGCGCTGACATCCCTATGACAGATTGGTGAGAGCGACAGATTTAATATCCTGCCGTTTTCCTTCCCCAGCCTGGGGGCCGGAATTGCTGAAATAAATTAGAGTTCCGCAGCCCAGGATGCTCTGGGTAAGGTCGTCTGGTCCTCCCACCATCACTGCCCTGCTGCACGGCTCACTCCACCCAGGGCTCGAGCACCTGGCAGTTCTGAGAGGCCAGCCAAGGATGGAGTCCTGAGAAGCTCGGGCACCTCACTGTCTGTTCGGACCACACAGGGATGCAGATGGACCCAGGGTCAGGTGGGAGATGTGGGATGGGATGGGGAGATGGGGGAAGAGACGGAGAACCACAGAAGCAAAGGTAAACTGGGACCCTACCAAGAGCCGGGTGCAGGGGTTGCAGCAGCGAGCTAGAAGGGCAGGGTGCCTGCTGTATGCCCCAAGGGTACCCAGGCTGGATGGAGCAGGGGGAGCCCTTGCAGAGGCCCAGGACAGCAGAGAGGGAAGGGACTTGCGCAAGGCCATTTGTGGCCAAACTGGAGCAGAGCCCCATTCCTCCCTCCGGGTCTGCTGAGCCCCACTCCCACACCACCCTCCAGCGCACCATGTTGGCATGCATTGCCCTCCCCAGCCGGCTTCTCTTCCAATCCTTCCCGTGACCACTCAGGGAAGGCAGGCTCATCTAAACAGCCTCCTAAGCCTAGAGGATTGGGAGTAACTCAGGTGTCAGCAACGACAGTGGAATGCCTCCTAAGGCTCAGCAGGAATGACTGGCTGTCTGGGGCCAGTCCAGGTGCCAGCTCCTCCCCCTGGGTGTGGAGTAGGAGCCACCTGTAAGGCCACAGAGCTTCAGAGGGAACCTGTCTCCTCCCCTCCACCACCCACAACCTCGGTGCGGTGTTCGTCAGCCCTTCACGATACACGGAGGTATCTTTTGGTCATTTTTCTTTCCAGCGTGCCCAGTTTTATAAACCCAGTTGATAAAACCCACTTGCTTGGAGGCAAGGGCAGATCTCCACTTCACAAATGAGGAAATTGAGGCCAGAAAAAGGAAGCGGCTTACCCAAGGACACAGTCGCAGCCTGGACTGGAGCCCAGGACACCTCGCTGTCTCCCATATGAAAGCTTGTTCCACACCAGAGGAAGCACAGAAGGGAAGACCAGCTAGAGGCTGGCACAGGGCACGGGTGACGGTGGGGCAGGGACAGGCTGGGGATACGATGATGATTTTGGCTCTGGACTCAGGAGCACGATCTAAGAAATGGGACACAGGGACCCCCGTCCCTCTGTGCTCTGCCAGCTTCCTTTAGCCCACGTTGAGCCGGCAGTGCATTGGCGGACGGAACAGGCTCTGGAGTGAGATCAACCAGGGTTTAAGTCCCGGCTTTCCCACTGACCGTGGGCCTCAGACAAGCCATCACCTTTGCAGAGGCTCAGTTTCCCCATCTGTAAAATGGTGGTAATAAGGGCACCAACCCCACGAGAAGTGACCTGTCCTGGGTAAATGACAGAGGCAACATTTGAACTCAGGTCTGCCCGGTGCCTCCTGGAGCCTGAGATGCCCCAACGACCAGGGAAGATAACGCTCATCAAGCACGGGCCAGACCCACAGCAAGGGCTCAACAAGGGCTGGTCACGCCCCAATCTATGGACGATGCTGCACTCTGCCCCTCAGTGTTCTCTGAGATTCAATTCAGTTCAGGAATTCATTTGACGTAGTTTGAGGTGTCAATGGAGCCAGCAGTTCACGGCTCAACCCTTCCCTTTTCCATGAGGACTTTGGTCAGCAGTCCCCAAAACACGCTGTCCCCAACCACCCAGATCTCCACGGAGGCCGCTCGTGGCTAACAGTTTGGGCCGCCTGCCAGGGCTCGCCTTCCCTTCTCCACCCCACAGTTCTGTCTCTCCACCTTGAGCCAGTCCCTTGGCCTCCCGAGGCCTCAGTTTTTCTCTGTCTTGCAACCGAGGTGGGATGCGCAAAGGTGGCAGGCAGCCAGGCGCTTGGGGAGTCCCAGGGGGAGTGTCCACACTGAGCCGTCAGCCTGTCTGCCAGCTCGGAGGCCAGCTCCCAACCGCAGCTCACGGAGCAACACCTCTCTCTCCCTTGCAATTAATTCTTGCTCCAATCTAAATCCTTCCGGGGGGTGTTAAGCAGGCGCCCTGCGAATGGATGGATCCTGGAAGCAGGGCAAACTGGAGCGTGTAGAAAGCAGGCCCAGAGGCCTGGGGACGCGTCTGGGAAGACCAACGGAGGGCACCTGTGCCCCACATCTGAGATCCTGCTCTTGAGTCCAGAGCCGAATTCTTTAGCATCCTCCCAGCCCGCCTCTCTGCCGCCGTCACCCTAGTCCTGTTCCAGCCCCTACCCAGCTCTTCCCTTCTGTGCTTCCTTTTTCTCCAAATGCACCTCCAAAAAACAGGTGGTCAGGCCAAAACCACCCGCCGTCGCAGGTAACGAGAACAACAGTAACAATAAAAGCTCCCACTCCTGAGCACTCTGTGGTGAGCAAGCACAGTGCTGGCGTTTTGCACAATCATCTCATTTAATTCTCACAACCCCCCAAGTGGTAGATGTGAGTTTGCTGCCAATTTATAGACGAGGAGACTGAGGCTCAGAGAGGAGCAGAGACTGTGAGGGACAGCTGGGGATTCGCACCAGGCCCTCCTGTCTGGGAGCTGGCTCCTCACCGCCTTGGTGGGCTCTCCTCTAGGAACCTCCGATTCTTGCTCTGTTCCCCTCCAGGTGATGAGTCATTTCCATCTTCCTCCTGACCTGGTACCCTTCCCACTCACCAGCCCCAGCCCAGGCTCTCAGCTTGTGCTGGGGAAGTGCCCTGGCCTTGCCCTGGTCATCTGGCCTCCTCTCCCAATCACCTCTCAACAGAGAGTCTTGTCCTGGCCTCGGGGTGGGGGCCCCGTCCCTACTCAACATCGTCGCTACAGAGCTGGGCCGCCTAGGACAGACGGCTTCACGCTGGGGCCCAGTCGCCCATCTGTACAGAGGAGGAAACTCACACCCCAGCAGCACCTGGTCCGTGTAAAGGGCACCTGTTTCCATTCACCCAAAAGTGCTGTGCGTGCTGGTGGTGGCCTTGCCCAGCCCTGAGGATCACTGGGAGGCTAGAAATGAAAGTCGCCACTTAGCAGGGCAGAGGGGCTGCCTCCTGGGCTGTGGGGGTGGGGGACGGGGGGTGCTCGGCAGGAGCGGGAGCCGGAGCTCTCTCGGAGGGAAGGTAGCAGCCGGCTCCCCGGGACGAAGCATGGCAGGGACCACAGGAGGTGGCTCAGGCCGTCTCCTCCTCCTTCTCGTCAGAACATCCACTCCAGGGCCCCGCCAGCCTCCACATGTCAGGGCAGCTCCTCCAGCCCTGCCCAGGATGCTCTGGCTGGCCAGCTGCAGTCTGCCAGTCCTTGTCCTGCTCGGCCGTGCCCTGCAGGCCGCTAGCCCAAAGTCAGTAAGTCAGAGGCCTCAGGCAGCACGGGCAGGACCAGATCCAGTATCCTCTGCACAGATGGGGACACTGAATGAGGCCCAGAGACTCTCCAGACCTCCCCAGCTTACTCAGCGAGCGTTGCAGGAGCTGGGCACATCAGCCCTGTGCCAAACCCACCGTTCAAACGCTGACCTCTGCCCCTGCGGCCCCAGGCGGGGAGTGCCAAGTGTGGCTGGTGTGGGCAGCAGAGGGATCTCCGTGGCATCACTGTATCTTTTTGTAATCCATTTTGTAATACGTGTATGCGATTTTTTCAAATCAAGCATTGTGAAGAGTATAGACAGCAAAGAGTAAGCTTCTCCTCAACCGGACCCCTGCTTCCCTTCTTTTTCCTTCTTTTTGTTTTATCGTGATAAATTATATATAACATAAAATCTACCATTTTAACCATTTTCAAGGGTACGGTTCAGTGGCATTAGGTACATTCACACTGTGGACTAACCATCACCACCATCATCCATCTCCAGCACTTTTTCACCTTCCAAACTGAAACTCTCTCCCCAAGAAACACTAACTCCCTTCCCCGTCCCCCAGCCCCTGGCACCCCCTGTTCTGCTTTCTGTCTCTGAGTTTGACCCCTCTAGGAGCCTCAGGTGAGTGGGGTCGTCCAGGTTCTGTTGTTCTGTGATGCTTTCTCCCTTCTTAGGGCACCCACTCTTCCTAGCTCCGTGCATACCCTTCAGTCCCTCGGTGGAAGATCTTGGCGATGGTCCCCCCGCACATTAGAGCTGCCCCATTCCTTCTTGAGCTTCATTTTGACGCTATGTGGCTGAGCCACCACTCCTCTAAGCGGTGCCCTATGCGTGGTTTCCGGCCCCTCCAGCACGCTGCTCTGTGTACACATGGTGAATGTCACTGTCGGGTGGATTTCTTGGAGTGGAACTGCTGGATCAAAAGGTTTGCACATTTTTAATCCTGAGAGATGCTTCTAATCACCCTCCGAAGAGGGGGCTTCGCCCAGAGTGGACGCTGCTGTGAGGGCAGGCAAGCACTACCTTTCAGGGAGGGGAGGGGGGCCAAGGGGGTGAGCCAGCCTCAGCCTCTCCCAGGTCTCCTGTCATTTCTCCCTGGCTTTGAGGGAGAAACCCCCCATCCACTGTCTCCCTTGTTGACATGGCTGTCCCTGGAAACGCTCTGACTTTTGTCCCCAAGCTGGAAACCAGGCCAAGGGGAGGCTAGGCCCCTTCTCCCATTAGCCCCCTGGGTTCCTCAGTCTCCACCGCAGACCCGCAGCCTGGGCCGCCTCCACCCGCCAGGGTGGCCCGGGCTGAGTTACAGCCCCATTCCTTCCTCTAGCGAATTCGTCCAAGGAAATTTATCTTGGACCTTTCTTTCCCTGAGACAAACTGAGAAAATTCACAGCCTGCCATTCTCCCGGGCAAGCTGGGAAGCATTACGGGTCTGGAGGAAGGGCCTGGGGAGCAGGAGGCGTGGAGAGACCACCAGGGCGTTGAGGGGAGACAGCTGTGGGGTCAGGCATGGGGGGTGCTCATGTGCTGTGACAGGGCACAGGGGCTGGCGGGGAAGGGCCCCAATCCATTCACTCTGCTCACAGTAAAGCGTCCTCAGCAGAGCGTGTGGGTCCCTCGGGAGAGACAACTAGCAGTAAAATAAGAAGGGAGCCACCGCTCAGCAAGCCCGCCCTGCATGCTGGCCTCCATGATTCTATCTTCTCACTTAACTCTCCCTCAAACCCTGCACCCCAGAAAGGATCTGATTTACAGAGAGGGAAACTAAGTCTAGAAGGCTAAGTGACTCGCGGAGGTCACAGAGCTGGTGAGAGCGCAGAGCCGGGATCCTAACTCAGGTCCCCTGGCCCTAAACCTCAGCTCTCAGCCCCTGTCCTCCAAGAGGAGAGAACACGGGCTTTCCGAGCAGAAACCTGGGTTCTGCGTGCACAGCTCCTCAGCTCTCCCCCCTCCCCACCCAGACCCCCTTCTCAAGGCCAACCCAGGCTGAGACGGGGAGGGGGACGTTTCTGGACTGTTTCTGCACAGGTCTCCTGGCTCATCACAGCCATTGCCCTTTAGCCCCACCAGCGCCGAGATGGTGCTGCTGCCATTGTAGTGAACAAAGCAAACGCCTCAGCTGTCCAATGCGATCCACCAGTCCAGCAGCGGAAGCTTCTGGAAACCAGTCTCTGAGAAGTCAGCTTCAGTATCCTCTCCACACCACACACCTGCCCCAGCCCTTTGCCCCCTACCTCACAACTCCTACACAGACCCATTTTCTTTTCTCGAGACGCCATAACACACCAATTCCCCGCTGAGATCTCCCTCAAGTGGGTTGGGGATCTCCTATGAGGTTGGGCCAAGGGGTCAAAGGTCAGAGACTGTTGTGAACTTCCCAGAGTGTGAGACCTAGATGCCCCCACCTCACGGGGGAAGTATTAGGACAAGCTCCCTAATTATGGAGATAGTTAGGAGAACACATGACGAGTGGGCATGGAGCCCGGCCCTCAGGCCACCCTATGCCTCAGCCTCGGAAGCCACAGGCCCCAGGGATCTGCCTCGCACCTCCTCCCTGGCCCTAATCCCGCAGTCTTGCAGGATTCATTGCTGACAATAATTAGGTCTCACAAGAATAAAACTTAAACAAGTCCGAAGCCTTCAGGGATGGTATTAGCACACTAACTCTGTTTGTGGTTTAAATATTAATGTCAGAGTGTAATTACTACCCCTTCTGTCGAAGGCAATGGTTTGGAAACAGTTTTAGCCCAGCAAATGGGATCCATCCATCCTGGATGGCAGTGTGCGTAGGGAGAGTTTGGCATTCTGGAGAGTTCTGGAGCATTTAGAACTCAGGGCATTTAAAACAATGGTTACAAATTGACAGCCTGTGGGCCCAATCTGGCCTACATGCCTGTTTTAAAATGTTGGCCTGCACCATATTTAAACAAAATGGATAACCTGGATTTATAATTTCTGTGGAACAATGGAGAAATTTGCCCATGCTGGGCCACAATCCCACATGGTGACAGCGGGCTGGACAGAGTGGCGGCTGTCCCCTGGTGACAGGCATTCATCTCCAGTTTACTGCGGTCCCCATCACTCCCTATTGTACCATGCCCAGCCCACTTTGTCCATTTGCTTCACCTGTCTGGGCCCTGTAGGCATTTGAGTTTGTACCTCCTGGTTTAGGATTTGGAAAGTTTAGAAATGAAGAGGATTGGAATGGCAAAGCTAAGAACTAGAAGCCAGGAGCCCGGAGGGGGACAAGCTCTTGATGTAGGAGAAGGAGCATGCCTGGGTGAGGGGCAGCTCCTGCCTTCCCTGTCCTGCTCGCACACAGACCTCCTTGGTGGGGAAGAACCAACCCTCCATGTTTTAGATGACGCCACAAGCACACTTGTTCCAGAAATTAAGCCTCACCACCAGAAGCCACCATCAGAGGGGACAGGGGCAGGAGCCTTGGGTCTTGTGGGGCATTTTCATGGGTAATTCGATTCCCGACTTGCCACGAGCACCAGCATCCCGAACCCTCCCCACCTCCAGCCTGGAGTGAGAGTGGGAGCCATGGCCCCTGGATGGGGCACTGCCTGGTGACCTTGGACAGGTTCTGAACTTCTGCCCATCTGGACAAGTGCTCCCCACTTGTGCCTCCCCACTTCACCACGGCTGAGGCAGCTGCTGAGAGGCCGGCCAGATAGGGGGTCACCCAATGTTCTCCTAAGAAAGGGACCCTGTAGTGTCCAGCACGGTGCACTGTCTATAGCGGGGCCTTCATTTGAGCACAACAGAGAAAAGCTCTGGAATCAGAGTGCGAAAATGTACCATTCCTTGCTTCTCCTCTTCCCGGCCAGATGAGCCCTGGTAAGTTACTTGACCTCTCTGGACCGGTTTTCCTCTTCTGTAAATGAGAGAATTGATACCAACCTCACAGGGATGTCAGAGGGAATAAATTAAGCCCCAGGCCCAGCACTCTGCATGGTGCAGGTGCTCAATAAAAGCCGGACAGTTGAAATGAATTTGGAAGAATAAAGGTGTTGCATGAACCTGAGACCTCCAGGGTCGGGGAAGAGAGGGCTGAGGCTGCGGTGGGGATGTAGGGGGTAAGAGGAGGGACCAGGGGGCAGCAGGACAGGAGGACAGTGCCAGAGGGGCCCTAGGAGCAGCGCCTGTGCTGTGGTCCCTGCACAGACTCAAAGGAATCAAGCTCGCCTCAAGACACCTGCTCGCGCTGACCTGCGCAAAGCGGGGCTTATCATTCAGTCTTAAAGGTGCCTCAGCCCCCACGGGTGGGGGCGGGGCACTGAATGGCAAAATGATAGGATTTAAGGGGCTGCCCCTGCGTCTTCCTCTGTGCATGTGTCAACCTGTCTCTCGTTGTCCCTTTCACTGTCCTTCGTTGCTGTCTTTCAGTCTCTGTTCCTCTCTGTCTTTGTTCCTCTCCATTTTTGTCTCTTCTATGTGTCTCTGTCTTTCTCTGTCCCGTGCTGCCCTGGCCTGCCTGCAGCTTGCCCCTCTTCTGCCCCTCTCTGCAGGTCCACTTGGTTCCTCTCCTTCTCTCTGCATCAGCCCTCCCTTTGTCCCATGCAGAGGGTCGGATGTGACCACCGAAGCCCCAGCTTCCCACCACATCCCGTTCAGGTGCCAGCCCATCAGAGACAGCAGAATCTCCCAGGGCCCGACTCTAAACCCCTGCAAGGTGGCTGCTTGGGGCCCAACCTGGACCGGCACCTACATCCCTGGTCTGGCCCACCCAGGTGGCTGCGGGAACATCACACAGGGCTTAGCTCTCAGGTGACAGTGCATTTCTCAGAGAAGAGGCCCTGGGCTGGACCAACCGAGAGGTGCATCTATTCCAAGGCCTTGTGAGGCTGTGCCTGGGGGTCAGAGTTAGTCCTCAGTGGGGGGGTTAGCACTGTGAGTGGCCCTGACATTTGGCTGGCAGTAACTCTGACATTTAAGGGGTACCCTAGGGCCAGCTGTCCAGTCATAACCACCTGAGCTGAAAAGGGCTGTGGCACTCAGAGCCAAAGAGCATGCCACCCTGCCCCCCAAGGGACTAAACGGGGCTCTTGGAGACATCCAGCCCCCTCATCACCGGACACAAGCTGGCACCTCCCTGCCCAGGCAGGACAACAGAGGGGAGAGGTTGGGGAGAGCAGACAATTGGCACAAGACACATTCTCTGGTACGCAGCCGGTGTTCAATGAATGTTTGCCGAATGGATGGACGAAGGAGTGCGTACAAGCAGGATAGAGTCGCAGATTTTCACAGAGCAAGGAGAGAGGGAGCATGGAGTGGGGAGGAGAGCCTCAGACAGCACGAGCGGAAGAGAAAACTGGGCAAAGGAGATGGGGGCAAGGGGTTGGCTGGGGAGTACCGAGGAAGAGAGGGGCAGGGCCTGGGGAGGGGAAAGGAGAGACTGTAATTCATTTCACTTCATCTCTGTTCATTTTGGAGAAATAGAGCAGAAACTGCAGACCAGGGAAGGAGGAAACAGGGCATGAAATTGCACTGTGCCTTGTAATAGCTCTGCCAGCCGGCGGCTGGGGGCTAATAACCCACTGGGTCAGCCCCGACCCGCCCAGGCTCTGTGTCGGGGGCACCCCAACGCCCGCACTGCCTGGCTGGGCACTGGAACAGGAGTGTGTGGTGAAGGGTGGCCGAGGCTGCCCAGTTCCTGCCTAGGAAGCTTCAAGTTCATCCACCGCCTGTGCCCTGAGTGCCCACAGGACGCTCCAAGGAGCTGAGGAAGAGACTTTGAGGAGACGTCAGAGAAAATCTCTGTGAGTTTAAGGGATTTGGTGAATTAATACAACTTGGATTGAGATGATCAAAAGCATTTCTGGAGGCAGCTGTATGGAAGCCGCTGGAAGCTTTCAGCTGGATATGGGCTGCAGGAAGCCTTCTTTTCCGTCTGCAGGAGCCTGGTGGGATGGAGGGTGGAAGAGGGGTTGGGCCAGATGGGGGCTCCAGAGGGCAACAAGATCCTCTGATCTGCAGCCTGGCCCTGCTGTCCTGCCTGGGCCAGCTTGCTGGGGCTGTGCCCGTCAGCAAAAGTTCAGATACAAGGACAGAGGATAAGGGCAAGTTCCCTGCTGACAAACTCTGGGGTGCCCAGTTCCCGGCGGGTCCTCTTCTGAGGCAGGATGGACGGGTGGGGTGGTGGGAGGACCCCCAAGCATCCAGCTCCTCCATACCAGATCAGGGTCTGGACAAATGACCTACTGGGCGCCCAGCTCTGGACTCTGCCCCCACTGATCCCGCTCATATCTCCCCGCAGGTTAACTTTTCTCCATCTCAGCTCAACCCCGGTGCTCCTTTGCCTAGCGGGCCCTGTTGGCTTTGGAATAAATCACATCAACCTAAATAGCAAGTGCTGCCATATCTCGAGGGCTTATTATATTCCAGACACTGGATCAAGCCTTTGATGTGCGTTAGCCCAAGGTGCCACCAACTCCTCACAACAACCCCATATACTCATCACCCTCATTTGAAGAACCCCGTCCATCTGCTCCAGAGCTGATCCTCTTCACCTGGGCGGGTGGGTGGGTGAGCTGGTTCATGCGGGTGAGGTGGATTGATGGATTGAGTGATGGGTTGGGGGTTGGGTGATGGTAGGTTGGCTTGGATGGGTGGGTTGGTGTGGTGGGTTGGGTGGGGTGTGAAAGGTGGTAGGTGATGGGTTGGGCATTGGTTTGGTGGGTTGGATGGGTGGGTTGGTGTGGTGGGTTGGGTGGGGTATGGAAAGGTGGTAGGTGATGGGTTGGGCGATGGTTTGGTGGGTTGGATGGGTGGCCTAGGGCTGGACAGTTGGGTGGTTGGATAGGATGCATGGCGGACTCGATGACCCCAGAGCACAGTATGCATTTTCCAACCTCCAAATCTTGGCTTTGCCGTTCTTCCCACCAAGGGCTCCTTCTCTCCCCTTCTCTTATGCCTCCTTCAAGGCTCAGCCCAAACCCTGTGCTGTCTTCTCATGCCACCACAGCAAAAAGCAAGTTCATCTCTGCAAACAGCCTAAGATGCCCCTGTTGGTCCCACTCACCTTGCACCTCATCATCTACTGTCTCCTTCTACTTGCCGAATGAGACAGGAAGCTCTTTGAGGCAGACACTGTGCCGCGTTCATCTCAGTATGGTGGTGCCAGATACATTGGGGGCAGGGAGCAAATAGCTGACCAAGAGAAGGAAACTCCAGAGGTTCTCGTCCTGTGCCTCTCAGCCATCTGCCCTGGACCCTTCAGAGGTTGAACCCTAAAACACAGTGGTGCCAGCTCTCCGGGGCCACAGCCTCCAGAGGGCCCCGCAGGTCTTACTGTAGATCCTTCCACTGCAGGGCATCCCCAGCTGTGTGGCTCTCAGTCCTGGAAAATGAGTTTCTGACAGTGTCAGGATGCCCAGGCTGCAAAGACTGCACAGGAGCCCATGGTGGGGACACAGCTGGGGCAGAGACCAGCTGCCCCAGGGTTGGTCCAAGAAGCTTCTAGCAGCCCCTGGGCCCATGGGGAAGGCAGAGCCTGTGGCAGGGGAGGTCTAGGCCAGAGTTTCTGGCAGCCTTTCACAAGATCCGCGGTCACCCCTGTGGATCCTCACTGTCCTCTGCTGGTGACATTCAAGCACAGCCCCCTCCTCCACGCTGCCACTGCCCCCCTCCCGCTTGTTTACCCTCCTGCGGGGGCATTGGGGGGCACACTGGAAGGAGAACCAGTCTCCTCCTATCAAGGCAAATACTTTCTCTGCTAATTGGTATTTGCATGGCAAATCCCGGGTAAAGATGGGATCATTTGCATGTTCTGGGTGTAATGATATTTGATGTTGTCAACTTATTACAATCTTAATCACCACTCAATTTCCTGCTTTCCAAGCTCCCAATCATGCTGCCACCCAAAAGAACCACCTCTTTGAGACTCTGGCAGAGCCCCACTGGGAGGGAGCCATGTGGGGATCCCCGAGCTGAGGGGACTGCATGACATTCTGATCCCAATGGTGCTCCTCCTCCCTCCTCCCCCTCTCTCCCTCATCCCCCTTCCCCATGTGCCCCTTTCCCTCCTCCTTGCACGCCTCCTCTCTCCCTCCTCCTCCCCCCATCCTCCCCCCTTCTCCCTTCTGCTCCTCTTCCCCTCCGTTCCTCGTCCTCCTCTTTGCTGCCCCCTCCTGCCCAAGGGCCTCCCAGTGCACGGAGTCCTCACTTCGCTAAATCTACCTGTTGTCAGTGGGAAACAGGACAAAGGAGCAGGTCTCCATTGCAAGGTCCGGGGAAGAAACTGCCTCACAATGCGGCCAGCATCTCATTAGGCTATTTGTCTCCAGGAGCAAGACGGAAGCTTCTCTCCAAGGCTGCACTAGGACCCCACTGGACCCCATCACAAAAAAGATAACTATTTTATAAGAACAGCAAAGAATAACTAACATTTAGGGGCACTACCTGAGCCAGGCACTGTGCCCAGGGCTTCACCTGGATTTCTCACGCCCCCATTCCACTCAGAGTAAAGCAGGAGGCCTTACCAAGACCTCTGCGGCCTCGCCTGATCTGCCTTCGTCTCCTGCCACCCTCCCTCCCACTGTCTCTGCTCCAGCCATGCTGACCTGCTCACACTGGGCGGCCTCCTCCCTGAACACTGGGCGGCCTCCTCCACAAACACCAGATGGCCTGCTTCACGAACACTGGGTGGCCTCCTTCGGGCATTGTGCTGGCTGCTCCCTCTGGCCAGAACACTCTGTTCCTGGACGTCTGCTTGGACCACTTTGCCTGGTCTTTCCTTCTCCTGTGGCCTGCCACGACCCCCTCCTCCATTTAATCCTGTAACCCACTGCTCCATCGTGCACACACACACATGCACACTCCTGCCTCCAGCACTTGGCATCCTTCTTGTCCTTCTCTTCTTTCTCTCGTCCTCTTAACAGGCTCCCATGGACTCACCGAGTCTGTGTCTCATCTATCTCCCAGCCTAGACCGGGGCAGGGTCATATTAGACACTCGGATATTTGTCATCTGAATAAAGACACCTTCACAATGACCTGGGGAGGTAGGCACTGTTGTCACCTTCACTTTACAGACAAGGAAACTGAGGCAGACAGAGGTTCAGCGTCTTGCCCAGAGCCACACAGGTTAGGTGGCCAGCCCTGGATCTCAACACAGTCTTCCTGACCCCCGAGCTGTGCTCTTACACAGCCCAGTGCTGCCTGGGAATGACAAGCCCAGGGCCCACCCTGTTTGGCTGGAGTCCATGCAGAGCTGCCCGACCAGGTCTAATGGAGAAGTTAGTCCCTGTCAGCGGCGTGGGCTGGGGTCAGACAGACCTGGGTACAAATCCTGACTTGCCACCTAGTCCTGAGCGACTCTGAGCAGTTACCTATTCTCAACCCGCCTCAGTTTACTCATCCACGAAATGGCGCCTGCCTCCTAGAGCTGGATGAGGTGCAGGGAGCAGGTCCTCCAGCCTATTGACACAGCACCCACGCACGCCAAGCGTTCAGTGAATGCTGGCCGCCCTCATTACCGTTTCCAAGATGTCTAATAAATATTTCCCAGTGTTTCAAGGCTGGGCTATCTGCTGGGTAGTATTACCTGGCCAGGGGGTAGGTCTAATGTACTGACTGGGTGATGTGCCAAGGGCCACAGGCCAGCCCAGCCTATTCAGCGGGACCCAACCCCAGGGCTGAGGCCCCTGTTGTGTCCCCGGGCTCGGTGAGCTGTGCCCCAGGCAGTCTGCTCCCGACACCCTGAAGTTCACAAACTTGCACAGCATCTGCTTCTTGTTATCAGTTCGGCTGATATTATGATGTCACCACACCCTGTTGTGTTCCCTGGTTGAGAGAGAAAGAGGAATTGGGTGTTAACCTGGGACACACCGTGGAAGGGGCTGTGCCTGGAGCCACATGACCCGGGGGGCTTGAGGAAGGGGCAAAGAGAGAGGAGGCTGGAGTAGGACACACATCTCCCCTTCCTCCAGCCTACAGACAGGAGGAAAAGGGGCTCGCTGCTCCCAACCTGGAGAGGGCTCACTGTATCCAACCATGGAGTTTAAACTGGATCTTTCGAGAGCTCAGGAAATTGGGGTGGGGGCTCTGGTGAATGTGCAGACAAGCAGACAAGCCTATCTTTGGGGACTGGGGAGAGCTGGTGGGCTGGAAGTCCCCACCTGAGGTAGTCACCCTTCCCTGTGCCCTGTGGCCCCGTTGGAGCTGAGCCCCCAGGCAGACCTTGGGCAACAGGGCCCTTCTATTCCACCGACCACAGCTGTGAAGAGGACGGGGGTCCCCCAGATGCTGCTTCCCCAGGCCCCCTCCTAGATAGCCTCGTGCCAGCAGCAGCCGCCCCCCTCCCCCAACACACACACACCTTGGGCACCACGGCCTCTAATCAGCATCATTGGGTAATCAATGCTCTCACTTTTTGCTTCTAAACGGCCAAGGAAGATGATCATTAAATACTCATGTAGTAATTCGACAAATTGCGGCCTTTTAAACCATCTCAAGGAGGAGAAGCCGGGCTTGCGCCCAGCCTCGCTCCTTCCGTATAGATTTTCCGCGGGGAGGAGTCGGGGAAGGCAGCTTGGCGCGGCTCCGCGGAGAAGCAGGAACAGCCCTCGTGCCGGGAGGGTTTCCCGGGAAAGCACTTTGAAGGAAGGAGGTGCTGGGGGAGCGGGGGGACAGGCTCTGAACCGATGAATTAAACATTTGCTGAGCTCTTTCGAAGCAGCTGCTACCAAGGAGGGGAGGTGCTTTAATTAATAAAGCTCAGTCGGGGAGAGGGAGCTGTTTTCCGACGCCGCACCCTGCGGCTCCAAGAGCAAGGTAGATAAAGCAGGAGCCGCAGCCAGTGCCCATGCTGGGAGGGGTGAATGCTCCTCCCTCGGGGTCCAGGCTGAGATGGCTGCTCAAGTGTCCATGCAGCCCCAAGGAGGTGGGAAGAAGGCCTTTCCTGCCTCAAGGCCCAGCCAGGGCTGAGCCCACCTGCCCCATAGGAGACCCTGGAGATGTGACAAAAAGCTCTAAACTGGGAGTCCCAGGACAGGCACTCCATTTTCAGTTCTAAGTTGCTGTGTGACCTCAGGTAAGGCCCCTCCCCTCTCTGGACCATCCAGGGTTCTCGGATGGGGTTCTGGGGAGCCATGAGGCTCCTTGAAGGTGTCTCAGGGCTGCCCATGGGGGTGCAGACAGTGAGGGGTGCAGGCAGGTGGGGCTCTGGGCCCCAGACCCAGCTTCCGCCAGAGCAGCTTTGCTTTGGTCTGCTAATACAGGACGGGCCTCGTGTCAGATGTCCTTTGAAGAAAGAGCCCCGCAGGTCTAAAACGAAATTGAAACCACTGGCTTAGATGTTTTCACCTGTCTCTTCAGGAGCCTGGGCCTCAAAGCTGAATGATTCCCAGTTGGCGGGTCAGCCAACATCAGTCATGACCAAGCACTTAGGTGTGCCAGGTGCTAGGGGCTGCAAAGGAGAGGAAGAAGGCCCTACCCTCTTTCGGGGGGGCTGCTAGCCTAATCCAGGTGTGGCAGCTATGGGGCATACATACCGCTGTTCCTGCCGTGGTGCCCGTGGCAGACATTACTAGTCAATCACAGCCCTCTCTCCTACAGAGGTCAAACCCCGTGCTCCAGGCAGCCTCCATCCATCAGTTGGCCCAGGTACATGAAGTGAAACCTCTCCCTGCCATCTCTGATTGGTTCTAACAAACAGGAGTTTCCCAAAATGCAATGGGCTGCCTCACTCAGGAGTGAGGATCCCATCCCTGTTTGTCCATTCAGTCAACAGGCATTTATTGAGCACCTGCTGTATGCCGGGCACTGCTCTAGGGAGACAGCAGTTCTGGTGGCTGCTATAGGAGGGAGAGAGATGGAGGATAAAGGTATAAACAAGGTAAAAAGCAAGAGTACCTCGGGTGGTGAAAACGGATGCAGACAATTAAAGTGGTGTGATACAAAAGAAAGGGACTGGCCGGCTACTCTGTCTTGGGTGGACAGGGCAGGCTTCTTTGAGGAGGTGACAGGTAAGGAGAAACCTGAATAATGGGAAGGAGGGGGTCATGCAAAGACCTGGGGAAACAGCATCCTTAACAGAGGGAACAGCCAGTGCAAAGGCCCTGAGGCAGGACAGAGCTTGGTGTGTTGGAGGAAGAGCAAGGAGGCCCCTGGGGCTGGGGCCTGGGGGAGGAGAATGAGGTATACGATGAAGTGGAAGAGGCAGGCGGGGGAGGAGCTAGCGGTTTTTGTGGACCATCATCAGGGGTTTATTTGAGTCTCAGAGTGATGGAAGCCGTCAGAGGGGAGTGACTGGGTCTGATGTATATTTTAGAAAGATCTTCAGCAGCAGCTGGACAATTCCCTGTTGGAGCTATGATAGAGGGGATTTTTTTTCTTAGGAAAGTGTCGATATTGGTGAGTCCAGCATTATGATTCTGTATTCTTGCTGGTTCCTTGTCAAATATTGAAGAAGTCTGCATCTCAGTGTCTTTCCACCTCTGTTTCTGGCAATTTCCACCTGGGGAGCCTCTTTTTTTATTTTAAAAGTTCTCCTGCTGCCCCCACTGCAGTGCGTCCTAGCCCCATCCCAGCCGACCCTGCACGTCCGTCGAAACGGATACTTCCTGTGCTCCCCTCCTCGCTATCTAGCCAACTAATTAGGCAACTCATCTATGCTGATGTCTAAGTGGGTGGATTTCAAGGAGTTAAAAATGGGTTACCTGCCCCAGGTCTTTCGTGGGGTGGGGAGCATGGGGGTTGGGGGGAGTCCAGAGACGCCACCTTACCCTAAGGAAGCGGCTAGAGCAAGGAGGAGAGAAGATCTGGAAGCAAATACAGCAAATCACAAATTACATCTCAAGTGGCTCAGTTTACACGTGGGACACGTGCAGGTCCGAACCCATCCCTCTCTAAACCCCAGCACATACCACGAGGCGCTCGCACTGGCTCCTCCCAACCCAAGCGAGCCACGGATCCTAAGGGGCCACAGATTGATTACAAGGGGTCCTCACACATCCACAGGTTGCCTGCAGATTAAATAAATAATGTCTTGCCCGTCTATGCAAGACCATTTTCAAGGGTAGGAGGATGCTGTTGTGGTTCATAAGGGATAAATTCATGTATGCATGTCGGCTGGATTCATGGTCACTTGTTGCCATGTTGGATGTTCTCAGTCAGTGCGTGGGAAAGCACAGCTGACGGCGGGGGCGGGGGGGGCACCCCGTGGACCAGCTGAATGTTGAACGGAGCGGCTTCACAGAGCGCGCTTCTAATGCACTGTTAGGTGGTGGGAAAGCAGCTCACAAAGAAACGTGTACAGTAGGAGCCTGTGTTTGTAAATATACGAGGAGAAAGGAGGGAAAGCCGCAGCACACAATAGATAGTGAAAGGATTTACAGGCCATTTTAATTTTTCTCTTTGTACTCATCTCTTTTCTCAATATTCTTCCATGGGTATGTGTCACTTTAACCAAATTCTATAAAAGGACAGGAGCTCTCAAGCTGGAAAAGAGTGGGAATGACGGGGCACCAGTGGAGAATTCCATTCATCCTCCCTCCTGTCCTGCTGGGGGGCAGCAGGAGCTGGGTCCCGGGGTTGCCTGGCCCGGCCCCCCCCCCAGTTCTGTGGGATGAGAGGGGATGGACAGCCTGGGCAGCCGGGGAACAGCAGGCCCTGGGCTGCAGGATCACTCTGAGGGGGCTCTCAGACGCAGCCCAAGAAGACAGGAAACCCTTCGGCCACCCTGGGGGCTTGGACAGCCAGGCTCCCCCAGCTGCCGTCTGCCCCATCGTCAATGTGTCTGGCACCCAAACTGGCCTTCTTGGGGCAAAAAGACTTTGGCTCAGATGTCAAAAAAAAAAGCCCTGTGTTCTCATTCCAATCTGGGGAATGAAAGCCTATATAAAACAGCTTCTTATCGGCCGCTCCGACGCTTTATACCTTCAAGGCTCTTTATTTCACTCCGCTGGCAAATTTCTCCCAACAATTACTGCCTTTGACGAGCCTGCCAGGCTGCAGCGGGCGGGCGGGCAGCCTGTCCTTCACATCCTGCCTGTGGGAGACATACAGCCGGGCGCTCCTGGGGCAGAACAGACGATGGGCGACAGTGGTGGGGCAGCTGTGTGCTCTGCCCAGGCCCCCACCTGCTGCGGAGAGGAAGACCGCCTGGTGCTAAGAAGCCAGATGGGGACTTGGACATATTTGTGAGACAGACTCTGAGCCCAAGGGCATCTGGGAGGAAAGCATTGCCCGGATCCCCTGCCCAGTTGCTCCCCAGAGTGGGAGTCTGGTCTGGCTCTGGACCTCTGGGCCCAGATGCTTCCGGGGAATGGGGCTGCCTCAGTCTTCTCAGGCATCAGTGTTAGGTGTGGGCCTGGGAGGGGACAGAGGAAGTGTCCTCCATGGGCAGCCACAGGGAGCACAACTGCTATGCCCCTGCCATCTGCTCTCTGTTCCCTAGGGGGCTGAAGCAAGCTCCCAACGCCTGCCTCCCTGAGATGCTGGAGAAGGTCCCCGGAGAGCAGGTGCAGTCAGCAGCAGGGCCAGGTTGGAACTGCAGGTGGCAGAGGGGATGACAGATGACGTGATTTGTGTGTTCCTGGGTGAGAGGTTGGACCCTTAATAGATGACATACCCCTCAGTCTGCTGTTCCTGGCTTGGCAGCCTGGCGGTCATTATCAGAGCATCCTCCCTTGCGTGGGCGAATTCCAAGGCAGTGATGGGCCTCCTGAAAAGGGTGGTACACGGCCGGCCAGCCAATGCCATGTGGAGGGCCACCTCCACAGTAGCCTGGGCGACTGGCCCAGGAGTCAGTGAAGCTTGAGGGTGTGGGCTGGTCAGCGGCCAGCCTACCCCCAATGGGGACATCTGCCAGTTCTCAGGGCGGGTTGCTGCTGAGACAGATGGGCAGTCTCTGAATGCATCCCATTCCCCATCTGTACCTAGAGCAGAGGGCTTGCCATGGACCCCGGGGCCCCTCCACCTTGGCACACTGATGTTACAGACCAAAAGTTTCCATTCTTGGCCAATACTCAGCCCTCCTCCAGATTGGCCCCACTGCATGGTCTCAGATTCAGGGCAGAGAAGAGCCCGTCATTCATTCAACGAATCTTGGCTGAGCACGTACGAGGTGCTGGGAACTAGGGACACGGCAATGAGCACGACAAGATAGCTGCCCTCCTGGGCCACGCCTCATCGACCTCTGAAGATGCTGCTCCAGCTCCAGGGCCTGGCACATCGGAGGGCCCCCCATGGTATTGCTAAAGAAGACGAAGACCCATCCCTCACCTCTGCCAGAGTATGTCTTCTCCGCTGGTCCTCTCCTCCTCTCCAAGAGAGAGGAGGGCAAAGCAAACACAGAGAGGCCGGCCGCTCTGTCCCAGATGCTGAGCTCTGAGGGCACAGGGTGCTGCTCATTTTGCCACCAGTGCATTCCCAGCCCAGGACAGCACCCCTAACATTCGCTCATTTATGCCACAAATGGTTTGTGAGCACCTGCTGTGGCTTAGGTATGGTTTTAGACACGGGGATATATCAATGAAGGAAACAAAGTCTCTGCCTTCATGGAGGTTCTTCTCTTGGGAGGAGGGAAATGATAAATAAGTAAAATGATACCCGTGGAAGGGAATGGATGCTGTGGGGAAACACAAAGCAGAGACGAGGGGAAGCGTTGCAATAGGGCTTAAATAGGGTGGCCAGGGAAGTCCTCGCTGGACGGATGCCACCCAAGCAAAGACTTGAAAGAAGTGAGTGTGTGAGCTGCAAGGACTTCTGAAGGCAGGGGGCACCCTGAAACCAGAAAGTTAAGGAACAGTGTGGAGGCGAGTGTGGCCGGAGCGAGTGAGTGAGGGGGAGAGGAGATGTAGGGAGAGGAGGAGTCTCGATTAGGCTGTAGTGGGTTCAGTAGTGGCCCCCAAAATATCTATCCACATCCTAATCCCCAAACCTGTGACAGCGACCTAATTGGGAAAAAAGGGTCTTTGTGTGTGATTAAAGTAGGATCTTGAGATGAGGAAATCATCCTGGATTATCTGGGTGGGCCCTAAATCCAATGACAAATGTCCTATAAGAGACAAGCAGAAGAGAGAGGCAGAAGAGGAGAAGACACGGACACACAGGGGAGAAGGCAATATGAAGACAGAGAGAGAGATGCAGCCACAAGCCAAGGATGCAAACGGCCTCGAGGAGCTGGGAGAGGCCAGGAAGGATTCGCCCCTAAAGAGAGAGCGTGGCCCTGCCAACACCTTAATTTTGGACTTCTGGCTTCAGGATTGTGAGACAATAAATTCCTGTTGTGTTAAGCCATCATATTCACGATAATTTGTTACTGTAACCACAGGAAACTAATGTGGGGGCCATAGCAAGGACCCCAGCGTTCACTGTGAAATGGGAGCCCGTGGAGGCTCTGAACAGACGGGATGTGCACTTCACCGAGTACAGATGATGGGAGGAAGGTTGGAAGGAGAGAGAAGGGCAGGAGGCCACAGCAAGTATCTAGGCAGAAACTTGATAAAGACGCACTGAGTGTTGAGGGCAGGGCACGGCGTGGGGCACAAAATGCCCCTGGGACCTGGCCCCGGCCCTCTCAGAGCTCACTGCCCAGGATGTAGCATGGAGAGGGGACTGCAGAGACAAGGTCGCTGTGTGCAGGGACTCGCAAGTGGTCAAGCTGCTCCTACGAGTACAAAGCGCACGGTAAATAGTGGAACGATTGCACTTGACGTTTACTGCATACTCCCCACGAGCCGGGCTCCTTGCTAAGTGTTTTTCATGCCTTGTCTCGTTTCATCCTCATAAGAACTGTAAAAGGTGGGTCCTGTCTTTCCATTTTGCAGATGAGGAAACTGAGGCTTGCTCAAAGACGTAGAGCTAGCGAGCGGCAGAGGCCGAATTTGAACCAGCTCTGGCTGAGGTCAGAGCTGGGATCCTCCTGTGTCTGGAGCAGCAGAGGGACAGTGGTGGGGAAGGGAGGAAAGGAGCTCGGCTAAGTTCGCCCAGGCAACTGGAGGCTGAGCCAGGACTCGAACCCAGGACCTCCATGGTTCACAAAGCACAGTGCACATGTAACAACCAGCACCTGCCAGTGCAGTAGGAACCACAGGAGGTTCAGAAGCAGGGAAGCTGGGCAAGGGTGAGCAGAGGGTGTCTTCTCCAGGCACATGGGACTCAGCTCAGGTGGCAAGAGGGCGTGGGGCGTGTGAACCCAGTGGAAGAAGTGAGTCCCCCAGTTCAGCCCTCCCTGCCAACTGACCACCAAGGTCCTCAGCTGCTGGCCCAAGCCATCTCTGCCTCCACCAGGCCTGGGACCAGGGCCAATGAGAAGCCAGGGGCCCTCGGATAAAGACCAGCAGCCAAGCCAGGAGCCATCTGGGTCTGGCTGACTTTCATGGGCTCCGCCTCCCCTCCTTCTCCCTTCTTCTGGATTAACATTATCGTCGTCGAGGCCTGAGCAAAATTAGCCACATGCTGGCAGCTTATTTTTAATTGTTTCCAAATGCGCATCCTAATTATTATGCAGTTCTAAATAGGAAGTGATGGCAGGAGCAGAGTGTTTGTTTCGGTGACACGAGGAATGAGGGATTACACGTCCTCAGCAGCTGCCTCGGGGACCCCAGCCCCCACCTCCTCGCCTGGTGTTTTGTCTCTTCTTGTAGCTGTTCCTAATAACTACATCAGGCCAGAGAGTGGAGCAGGGAGCTGACACCTTCCATAAAACACCCGTGGAGACGGGGCACTGGGGAAGCCCGGATGATGTGCAGAGGAGAAATGGAACACGGCATGGAGGCAGGTGCCGGGTCCAGCCTGCTGCACGTGGGAGCACACGCATGTGCCCAGCCAGGCCTGTGATGTCCACAGGCTGCTGACAGGGGAGAGCAGGTGGGTGGGGAATGTCAGGGGCCAGGACAGGAAAATGAAGAGAGCAGGGACCTGCCCCACCCATCTCCATCCCAGCCCACACACACACACCCCCTCCTCCGCTGAGCTCACCTCCACCCCCATCCTCATCAGTAATTCATAGAAGAGTGAGCCTTACTTTTGGGTTTTAGATCCTTTTGAGAATCTGACAAAAGCTGTAGGTTCTCTCCCCTAACGATGCACACACACACAATTTCAGGGGGCCAGAGCCTCCAGAGCCTGTCCGGGTCCCCCGATGACCTTGAGTCCGTGATGCTACGCAGTGGTGAAGAGCACGATTTGACGGCGGCCCACCTGGGTGGAAGGTTGACTCCATCATTTACTGACTGTGAGGGATCTTGAGGCCACTTCTGTAGCTTCTCCAGGCCTCACGTAGTGCATTTGTAAGTGGAGAGGGGATAATAACATCAACCCTTTTCTAGAAGAGCTGTGGGCAGTCTAAATGAGCTCATGTGCCTTAAGCAGTTAGTACAGCTCCAGACACATAAAAAAGATTCTGAATTAATGTTGGGTACTGTCAAAAGGAGGGGAAAGGACTCGAGAGAGAAGCATTTTCGTCCTGATTCTGCTGCTAACCTGCCGTGTGACCCCGGGCAAGTTACTGCCCCTTTCTGACCTTTGATTTTTTTCCTTCCATTGAGGACATTCTTTGATTCTCCAATTTGTTGAAATCAGAGATGTAGGGCTGTTGCCTCTGGGGTAAAAAGAACAAGAGACCTGGCCCCACCCTCCAGGAGCCTTCACCTGTCTCTGGCTCATTTCTCATTCTTGTGGTAAGGATGACAGGAAGGAGAGGTGTGCACTGGGTCAATCAGGGAGGGCTTCCTGGGGCCTCCAGAGCTGGGATTTGAAAAGCAGGAAGGGTTTGAGTCCGAGGAGAGGCAGGCAGAGGCAGTGGGAACAGGGTCAGGCCTTGGGGATGGGGGTAGGGGACAGTCCTAAGGCCCTTCTCAGCTCACAAAGTCCTGCTGTCTGCCTGGGGTGTGTGGGGAGGGGTCCTTGCCTTGCTTACCGCCGCATCCTCAGCGGCCTGCACGTGCATGCACATAGTAGGTGCTCAAGAAATGCTTGCGGACAGGCAGGTGGGCACACCTGTGTTCCCAAGCCCTCGGCCCCTGCCTCCCTGAGGTTGCTGGTCCAGGCTCTCCACTCTTGCCGCCCACCCCTCCCCCGCAAGCAGAAGGGAGCCAATGAGCTGTGGGTGCACAGGGTTGAGCAGAGAGTTGTGACCTAAAAGCCAGTGAGGATAAATGGGGCTGATTCCGTTACTCCGCTGTCATAGCAGAATGAACGCTGCACGTTGGGGGGCCAGGGACCCAGAAGGTGAAAGATCAAAGAAACATTTGCTCCACCCTGTCCCCAGCTTGGGCCTCTGGAAGCTGGGGCCTCCCAAGACCAAAGGGTCTACAGCCGGGTCATGGGCCTGGGCACCAGGAATGAGGGCCAAATTACCTTTGTTCCAGCTGGCGGGTGAATCTAGACAAGCCCCAGGTAACACACACGGTGCTGGGGGCGGGGGTGGGAAGAGCCTGCTCAGCATGGAGTGTACAGGATGCATGGGCACTTACAAGTCACTTCTTCCGCTCCCGGAGCCTCCGTTTTCCCACCTCTAAAATGGAGATATCATTACCAGGACTAGAGATCGTGCTGGTAGCCTAGCGCACAGCAGCTGTTCTTCATGCCCCCTGGGTGGGGTGGGAGTCTGGGGCAGTGAGCCACTTACTCTAAATCCCATTGGACGGGTGGGGGCGGGTGAGGGAAGTGGGAGATGGGGAGAATTCCCACTACTGAGGCTGCACAACAACCCGAAGAAGGCCCGGCTGTAGGGTGACGTTAGGGTCCTAAGAAAGCCCCTTATGGAGTCCCCTCTCAGTTATTTCTCTTGGGCCATACAGTGCTATTTAGGGAAAACACATTGGCCTCAATCAGAGCTGGCTGTGGACCCTTGCACAGTCTCCTGGTGGATCGGCTTACAAAAAGCAGGAAGGAAAATTGACCCAAATGTGTCCACTATTGCTGGGTGTGGGACCTTGGAATGGCAAGGACGTGGCTATGAACGAGCCCTTTATTGGTGGGGTGACCAACCTGGGCTGGTTCTCCCAGGACTGAAAGGCCCAGGCAAGCGAGGACAGCTGGTCACCCTATTTACAGACCACTGGCCATGTTGGGGTGAGTGTAACACACACCAGTGGATGAGGGAAAAGAATTACCTTCCTTATTCTGAAGCGCGGGCACCTGTAGCTTAGGCTGGAATTCCCAGTGACGGCAACACACACAGACTCAAAAGTGCCAAATCTTGGGGGCCGGCCCGGTGGCGCAGCGGTTAAGTTCGCACGTTCCGCTTCTCGGTGGCCCGGGGTTCGCTGGTTCGGATCCCGGGTGCGGACATGGCAGCCATGCTGTGGTAGGCGTCCCACGTATAAACTAGAGGAAGATGGGCACGGATGTTAGCTCAGAGCCAGGCTTCCTCAGCAAAAAGAGGAGGACTGGCAGTAGTTAGCTGAGGGCTAATCTTCCTCCAAAAAACAAACAAACAAACAAACAAAAGTGCCAAATCTTGGACACCCCAGATGGAGGCCAAGTCTGTGTTCTGAAGACAACTGGAAATGCGGCCTGGCAACTTCCCGGAACTGGTGGGGGGCGGTCCCTGGAGAGGAGCTTGAGTAAACTAATTTCATAAAATGCACTGAGTAGAAAAATCCACATTTCTAAATTAGCACACCTTATTTTAGATATGCGCTTTTAAATAGATGCATGTAATTAAACTAATAAATAAATTTATAAGTAGATATTTAACCACTTTTTCCAATGACATAAGAAAACATAAATTCAAGTTGGCCCAACAAAGTCCCGTTTGCTGTCTTGGGTTACCTTCAGCATCACACCCCATGCCTGGGTGACATGGGCCCCATGGACAATCGGATCTATTCATGCTGCACAGGGCAGGGGCCTCATTCACTCATTCATCAAACAAATATTTATTGAGCACTGTGTGCTAGGGGTGGAGTAGGTTTGGGGGATAGATCAGAAGCTCAGTTGTGTGTATGTTACATTTGAGATGTCATTTAGTCCTTCAGGCGAAGATGTTGTGTGGGCAGCTGGATATCCGACATCTTGGGGCTGAAAATAGACCTTTGGGGATCATCAGCATTTACGTGGTGTTTGAAGCTATGAGCTTGGACGAGAGCATCTGGAGGGCGCGGGTAGATGGAGAAGTCTGAGGACGGAGTGTGGGGCAGGTCAGCTTGAAGAGGAGGAACCAGCCAAAGAGGCAGAGAGGAAGCGACCAGGGATCACAGGCAGAGAGCCAGGAGAGGAGGGGTCCTGGAGCCAAGAGAACAGGTTCAAGGAGCGGGGAATGGCTGGCCCAAGTCAGCTGGGGTCAGAGCCCCGAGACCAACGTCAAGGAGCTTTCTCCCTACGTTTTCTTCTAGAAGTCTTACAGTTTCAGGTCTTACGTTTAAGTCTTGAATCCATTTTGAGTTCATCCATTTTTTTGAGTGGCGTAAGATAGGAGTCCAAATTTACTCAATTCTTCTGGAAAGGACAAGAACAGAGAGAACCAAGAATTGACCACTGACTCTAGCAATGCAGATGTGATTGGCGACCTTGGTGAGAAGTTTTGATGGAGGGGTGGGGCTGAGGGCCCGATTGGGTGGCTTCAAGAGGCACTGGAGGAAAGCAATTGGAGACAGCAAGAGAACTCTTTCAAGGAGTTTTGGTGTAAAGGGAATGAGAATAGGGAGGCAAGATAGAGAAAAACACGGTGTAGAGAAGATTCTCTTCTTAAGATGGGAAAAATAATAGCATGCTTTATGGTGCTGGGAATGACCCAGCAGAGAGGGAAAATTGATGATGCAGGAGAGAGCGAGAGGAGGACATCAGTGGAGCACTGTCCTTGAGTGGGGACGGGATGGGACACCAGGGCATATGTGGACAGCAACTTTCCCCAGGGGTGCAGGGCCCCCTCGTGCCCTGGGCTTGGCCCCTCGGCCTGTCTTATGTTCCGGAGCACCCAGCACAAGGCCTAGCTCCCAGCTGGTGGGTGAATGAGTGGATACAACGGGGCTCAACACACATCTTGAAAGAATTTTAGAAAGCAAGCTCTGGACCCAGATAAACGTAGGTTCAAATAGTTGCTCTGCCACCCAGTAGCCGTGCGACCTTGAGCAAGTTTCTCAACTCCTCCAAGCTTGCATTTTCCTCTCTAAAAGGAGGAGACTAATGGAACCCACCTCGTAGGCTTGTGGGAGGATTAAGAAGGTAGTCGTGCACAGTGAATCCTGAACGTGGTATCTGGAACGTGGGAAAGTGCTCTGGAGGGGTTAACTACCCTCATTATAAGCAGTTCAATAAATTCCCCATCTGAGCTCATGCACAGTTTAATAATATCCAGCGTGTAGAAAGAAATAGACGTACCTATAAAATTGCAACGCACATGCCCCACGATCACTCACAGCCACCCTGACCGTTTATGACCCTCAGCTGCCACGGCGATGAGCCAGCCCCAGGACCTGCTGTTCCTAGACTTCAATCCCCCGCCCTCTTCCCTGCAAGGAAGTACATGGGATGAGTGACAGCAACCTTATTAGAGAGATAACACTAAATCTACTCTATTTGATCTTTTTTTTTAAAAGCAAATTACTCACAGGGGTTGGTACTTCAATGACTATTAGTGACACGTTGCTTGAGCATACTTGCAACTGAACTGCACACCAGGGTGGCAAGCAGACTGTGATGCTAGTTAGGGAAAAGCAAATGAACAAACCAAAAATGTGAGATGAGCTTGGGCGGTCAAGTAGGGCTTCCTGTAGGAGGCAACCCCTCAGGTGAGCATCAGAGACAAGAAGGCTTTGACCAGGTAGAGAGGAAGAATTATGTGGTTCTGTTTTTTTGTTTTTCTTAGCAAACAACTGAGCAAATGGATTTGATTGGATTTGTCCTTTTAACCACCTGCTAAGCCCGCCAGAGCCACCTGCCTCCTCCCCAGGGACCTACACTGCCACACCTTCACCCTCCCAGAAGACATCACCAGACTCTCACTGTCCCCTGCCCTATTGAGCCACCCAGAGGAAGGGGCTTGGGGCAGAGAGAGAATTCGATCAACCCACAGCTACCACTTGGGAAACGGTCAATCATTCAGCTCCAGGGACAGCTCCAAGCCCTCTCCAGTCAACCCCGGGGTCCCCACTAGAAGGAGAAAAGGGCCTAGCAGATGGAGGAGCAGTAGCCGTGGTGGCAGCTGCGACATTTGTGGAGCCCTGCCTGTGCGCAGGCCCTGGGCTGGCTCTGTTGGGGAGCTTTGCTTTGCATAAGCTCATTTAACCCTCACAACAACAACTTCCAGGAAGATACTATTATTGCCATTTTACAGATGAGAATAATGAGGTCAGAGAGCTTAGGTGACTTGTCCAGTGTCACACAGCTAGAGAGAGGCAGAGCCAGCCAGGACTGAACTCTGGCTGTGCCACGCCTGACAGCAAAGTCCAGGGAGTGGGGGAGCGCAGGGGCAGAGAGAGCCAAGGGGCCTGGAGGAGGCACAGATTCTTTGCCCCTTTGCATAAGATGAACACAAACAAGCTTCCACCTCCTTCTAGCCTGGGTTCCTGAACTATAGAAGCCGCACAACTGAAACTGGGTTTCCCAGACTCCCTTGCAGCTAGGGTTCTGGGTGCAAATTAGGTCCTGCCAGTCACACGAGTGATATCCAAACCATGTGACCCACCAACAACCCATAAGCTGCCCTCGTGGGGCCAGCCCACCTGACTCCAGAAGCAGGGAGGGTCCCACCTGTTTCCCAGGAGGCAGATAGCAGACTTGAGAAGACAATGTCAGCCCAGCAGGTCTCAGGGAGGGAGGGGGAGAGCAGGGACATTGAGGGAGGGCCAAGGCAGGATGTGTGGTCAGAGGCAGTGTGGCCTAGTGAAGACTACAAGCACAGACTGTGTTGACAGTCTTTAATCCTGGACTTTAATCCTGGCTCCACTGCCCCCCTAGCTGTGTGACCTTGGGTGAATTACTTAGTCTCTCTGTGCCTCAGTCTTCTCATTTGTAAAACAGAGATAATAGCACCTACTGTACAGTATTGTTGTGAGGATGGAACGAAATAGTGGATGCTGAACAGAATGAGGCCTGGCACCTGTGAGCACTTCAGAAATGTGAGGTACTGTCATCATCACATCGTAATGTCTATTTGTTAAGCTCCAACTCTGAGCAAGCCATCCCCACATCGTATGTCATCCTCACGACCTTCCCGCAAGGTCGGTGGTGTCGCTTCCATTGTACCAGGTGAGGCTCCAGGCGGTGCGGCTGGCAAGGGGTGTGGGGGAAGGAGACGATCCCAGATTCCACGGGCCCATGCTGCCTCTCCGTGAGGCACAGGGGGTCTCAGGAGCCTGTGCAGACGGGAGGGCTCCTGGGGCACCAGAGGTTCCATGGCCTTCCCTCTGCCCAAGACAGCAGCAAAGAGACATCTCTGTCTTCGTTGCCTCCCTACCCTGCAAATTCCCAGCCCAGAGTCAAGGCCTTGCTCCCAACCGCTGGGAGAGCGTGGTTGAGTTATGTCATTCTCCCAATCCCAGGCGGCCTCCTCCCGTGCTCCGGGCAGCCCCCGAGGTCTTGAGTCTCTGCCTCTGGGAGTGGAGACTGGCCCCTTCCTGAGCTGCCAGGGGCCTACCCACCACTCCTAAGGAAACCAATTATATTTGCGTTTCATTTGGAGTTGAGACAACTACTGCCGAGGGCTAACAATGTGCCAATTGATTACCAGAAACATACGCGGGGAAGAGGAATCATTCATTGGGCAGGAGCCACAGCTCCTGTTCCTCTAACTCAGATAACCAAGCAGCTGTTGGCAGTTCTACCCCCGTTCTGGGCCTGTTGGAGTTTGGGGAGCTGCCAGGACGTCTTTTTTGGGGAAAACGAGTCTCCAGGATGGGGCTGTGTCCCAGGTCTCACTCCCTTCTCAACCTTACCTCTGTATATGGGGATAATAGAACGCACCTCATGAGGCCAGCTGAGATCACCAACAGTCAGTCAACAAACACTCAATGAGCCCCCACTGTGGGCAAGACTCTGTGTCTGAAGATGCAGAAAGGAAGAAGACACTGTCTCCAATCTCAGGGCGCTCCACAGACCTTGGTGAGAGCGACAAAAGCTGTGGGCCCTGGAGCCGCCAGAGCTCAGAGGAGGGAGACGGGGCGGTGGAAGGAGACCTGCAGTGGGCACTGCGGGGTCGTCAGCCGCTGTTCGCTTTGAAGAGCCCAGGTCTCTGCACAAAGACTTCCCTTTGCTCCCTCCGCTGGTCTGGCCGATGAGGTGAGGACTACCCTGTGTCTTTGTGGCCCCCGTGCAGCGCCCCACTCCCCTCTGCTGTGTGAATGCAGGCACCTCGCCCCACCTGCGGGTCAGTGAGTCTGGGCTACAGGGAGGCTGTGCTGGTCAGAGACGCTTTGGCCACAGATGTTTCAAAGATGAGATTCTGAGGTCTGGAAAAATCCAGGTTATGGCTTTTCTTGGAGACGAGCTTCGGATGGCACCCAGCTCCCAGCAGAGGCGCTTGACTTCTCAGAGAGGGCCGTCCCAAGTTACCGAGAAGCAGCCTCGTCTTGTCGGCTCTGAGTAATCTGCGACTCTTAGGAGGCCGCAGGAGTTGAGGGAAGGGTCTTGGGACCTAAGGCCTCGGATTGTCAGCAGGATGCTCTGCGTGCATTCTTCAGGGCTATCGGTAGGTTTCATCAGATTTTCAAAAGGGTCTGTGACTCCCTAAAAACATTAACAAACACTGCTTTCTTGTGGCCTTGAAGAGAACTCCACTCTCTCTTCCCTTCGCCCCCCCCACCTATGGCCCCCACCCTGCCCCCAGGCTCATCAATTCTGAAGGAAAAAGCCGGGCATCTGATGTACTTCTTGGGGGCGACAAAGCGGTGAGAAGGGGGAGCGCGTGTACAAACAGACGGCTCTCCAGAAGAGAGGAATTACGCGAATTACAATTGATTTTCCACCGTTAATGAAGCATGAACCCGTGTGATTGCATCTTGAAAAGATTTATAATTATTCATTGAATCTCGGAAGATAATTAAACTTCATTAAACGCAAACATGACAAGCCTTCAGAGCAAGCCGCGACCTCCACGGAGGGTTCCAGATCAGAGCAGACGACGCGAGGCTGGGACCCTGTTGGGGTGCAGGGTGCGAGGACTGACGAGGAGGAGAAGGGAGAAAAGGAGGATGGGAGATCTCAGGGAAGAGGTGCCCACTGAAAACGCAGACACTCCTGGGTCTTCTGATTGCTCTCCCTCGCCTTTGGGGACCCCCTCCTGGGGACCCGTCCCACGCTCCCCAGCCACCCCTGCCCCACCTCCTTCCTCTTGGCAGAGGAGGAATGCTGGGAATACAGGGCAGCATCTGCCATCCTGCTCCGTGGCCCTGCTGAGCCCAGGACCTCGGAGGGGTTTCGGGGACAGCATGACCTAACAACAGGGGGAGGATGACAATGGGGGTTCTTCCAGACCTGTGGATGGCAAAGTAAAGTTGGGGGTGGAGAGGACCCGGGTGTCGTTGTGTGCGCAGGTGCACGTGTGTGTGCACAGGGTGTGTGACGTCTGCTCTGTGAGAGCAGTAGCTCCTGCGGTCAGGAAAACCATCCGGCAGGAGACACACCAAATTGCTATCAGTAGGTACCTTTGGGGGAGGGGGGATGAGAAGGGGTGGGATAAACAAGGCAATTTCACCTGTTTTTCCATAATATGCTTATTTAGTGCTTAAATTGCACAGTGAGCATATATTCAGATATAACACATGTAATTAAATTTTTTTTTTAAATATATATCACCATGATCCGTTTAGTGGATATTTATAGTTGATCGCCAGGCTCTTAGCTAAGTGAGCCGGGCACAAAGAGACGACTGAGTCCAGTCATGTCCTTCCTTAGGGAGTGCACAGTTGTGTGTGTGTGTGCGCACACGCACACACAGGCGCATGCACACACAACACAGGACTGGCTGCGCTGGTTATAAAGAATGTCCCCCACGCCACTTCTATAGGCACAAAGGAGTCAGACCCAGCTGGGGGGTGGCCCTGGTTGTGACCTCCTGGGGGTGGGCACCCAGTCCCCCCACCTTCATCTCTTCCGGGCTATCCCTCTCCATCCTGTGGGGACCCCGCCTGAGGACCCCTCCCATCCCTCTCCCCAGCCTGACACCTCCACTAGGCTAAACCCACTCTCATGAATGATGCCACAGAGCCCCTCCTCTTGCCAGGTGCACAACCCTCTCCCCTGTATCTCACTGTTCCCTGAAAAGTGACAGAAGGCAAGAACATCGCTGAGGCCGCCCTCCCCTATCCTTTACGGAGCTACCTCTTGGCTGGGACCAGGTCTTTCTAAGGACAGGCCGGGAGGGAGTCACGCCCCAGCGTGTGTCTGGCCCAGATTCCGTGGCAGGGCTACGAAGTCACTGATGAGCCAGGCGCTTGATGGAGGAGGTAAGGATGGCGGCACAGGGGTGTCTTCAAGGCAGGAGGATAGAAAAGTGGGGTACCCTCCCTTAACACCAAGGTTAAGATCCCAGCTCCTCAGCCAGACAGCCTGGTTTCCAGTTATAGTTCTACTATCTTGCAACTATGTGACCTTGGCCAAGTTACTTAACCTCTCTGAGTCTCAGTTTCCCCATCAGTGGTTTAATAACACAGCCTCCCTTATGGGGTTTTCAGGAGAAGTCAGTGAAATGATACACATAAAGTATTTGGCATAGTGCCCAGCACAGCAGAGGAGCTCAAGAAATGGCAGCCATTGTGATTTGTATAATTTGAATTATTTCTCCAGACACCATCCAGTCACTTTTTAAGGGCCTTTACTTCATGGTGAGCTCCCAAGAACAGAAAATGTGTCTTATCGATCTCTGTATCCCCTTTGTCTGACCCAGGACTTGGCCCCTAGTGGGTGCTCAAGGAAATGTTTGTTGCATGAATAAACGAAGAAAAAATAAAACCAAGCCATATGGCTGACTTCTAATCTCAAGGTATCTTCCCTAGATGAGCTACTTAAAATATCTTTTAATGCATGGATAGGCTTGTGGGAAAGTGAAGAAAACCTTCAGGAGTCAGAAAGGACAAGAGATGCAATTCAAGAGAAGCAAGCCAGCGTTTCCCTGGGGCCATCTGGTCAACCCAAGGCCTGGCCTCTAACACACTGTGGTGGGAGGACGGGAGACCAAGTCTGAGCCTGTGCAAGGAGGGAGGTCAAGTTTGCCAGCCCGGCGTAAAGTGAGATGCCTCCAGAGGAGAAGCCTACCCTGGCACTGGTGGGAAGGGGAAAACGGGGGAAGAAAGCTCCCTCTGTGCGAATTCTTACCCACAAGCTCACCCTCACTGGGCTTGGGGCCAGGATTTATTCTACTCACGCGGCTTAAAAAACCACAAGCAGAAAACTGACCCACCATTGGTAGTGGCCCCTGGCAGCAGCATACATTAATTCTCTTTGAAGAAACACCCTCTAAAGCCAGGCCTCGAAGACTTCCTACAGAAAACAAGTTCCAAGAAATGTGGGTGCACAGTAAAAAAAAGTCGAAACACACAAGGAAACAAGCTCCTCTGAGCAAGAGCAGAAACAGCTACTAATCAGACCTGCAAATGCGGGGGTTATCAGAGAAAGACTATAAAATAAGTATGCACGTCTGTTCAAAATGTAGAAGTGGGTACCAAACGTACGACAGTGGAAAATGAGATTGTGAGAAATTACCAGGACGATCTGAGAAAGAATCAAATAATATATCTAGAAACGGGAAGTATAATAGTTGAAATTAGAAACTTAATTAACGGGTAAGACATAAGATGAGACACAGCCAAGAAGAGAATTAGTAAAGTGGACGAAGGATAGGAATGCCTTTCCCAGAAGACAGCAGAGAGAGACAAAGAAATGGAAAATATAAAAGATTAAGAAACGTGGAGGGTAAAATGAGAGGATCTAACATGTGTTTAATCAGAGTTCCAGAAGGAGGTATTAGAGAGATTAATGGAGAGGCAAATTCAAAGAGAAAAGAGCCGAGAGTTTTCCAGAACTGTGAAAAATTCCAAAACTCAGATCCGGAAAACTCAACGAATCCCAAGCAGGATAAATAAAAAGAGGTCTCCACATAAACACAGCATACAGAGACTACAGAATATCACAGACTTTGAGAAAATCTTAAGCAGCCAGAGATAAAAGAGAGATTGCGTCAAATAGACTGATGGCGGGGTTCTCAAAGAAAACCGGAAGCCACAGCATAACACCCTCAAAAAGCCAAGAGAAGACAGCTGTCACCTGAGAATTCATAACCTCTGAAACTGTTTTTCAAGAATGAGAGCAAAATAAAGACATTTTCAGACAAACAAAAACTGTTGGAGTTTACAGCCAAAGCCCTTGCCAAAGGAAGTCCTAAAGAATAAACTTCAGGAGGAAAGGAAAATGAGCCCAGCAGGAAGGTCTGAGATGTAAGAAAGAATGGTGAGCAAAAAAGAAACAGTGGGTAAATTTAAACAAACATTGACGATTTAAAATGCTTAATTTGTGGGGTTAAAACAAACCAACAAGAAAGATGCAAAATCCAGGGCAAGCAGACTGGCCGCATTTTCAGGTCTTGGATCTGTGTGGGAGCAGGGTGAAGACAGAACTCAGCGATGACAATTAGAGCCTAAATGTGCATGTTAAATTTTCTAGGGTAATTACACCAGACTAGAAATAGCAATGTATTATAACTTCCAAATTAATAGGGGGAAAATGGAATGAGGGGGTGAAAAAGCTTCAAGTGATAAAATTGAAAGAAGGGAGGAAGAAAGGCGAAGGAAGACGGGAGGGAGGGAGGGAGGGAGGAGGGGGAATCTGGGGACCAGAGAGCAAGTTAGAGGTAAAGTGAGGACGAGGGTGCCCTTTCCCCAAAACCACGCCATCTCCCCCAGTCTGCACAGGGGTTATCGGAGCAGGAAGCCACTGTGCTTTCCCAACCACAACAGAAAGGTGTCTGACAAGAAATCCTTTGATCAACAGACACAGAGAGTAATAACGATTGTCTCCGTGACAAAAGTCATTAACGTATGCACGGCAACTTACACTGTGGGCCGCTCCGTGTACAACTCATTTGATGCTCACAATGACCTATGAGGTGGATGACGGTAACGTGCTTGTTGTGCAGATACAGCACCCAAGGCCGAGGAACATGAAGTGACTCTCAAGGTCACCCAGCTGGGAGGTGGCACTGTAGGGATTTGAAGGCAGACCGTGTGACTGCCCTGCCTCGGTCGTCACAGTTGGACGCGGGGCCCGGCCCACAAACATCCAGGTACAGGGACAGGACTGTGGAAGTGGGCAGTGTACCGGAATGATCCTAATTAGAGCCTGCGTCTAAAACAAGAAATAAGACAGCTATGAAGGACAGCTTTGAGTGACTAGGGAAATTTGCATATGGGCTCTATGTTAGATGATATTATTGCAATAAGATTGAGTGTCTTAGTGGGATCGTGGTAGCACGGCCGTGCAGGAGGATGGCCTCGCTCTTAGGAGACAGATGATAAAGCGTGTGCAGTGGAAGTGTCATGATGTCGCAACTTTCAAATGTTTCAGAGAAAGAAGTATAAAAGGAACAATAAAGCAAACATGGCAAACGTTAATAATAGGTCAATCTAGGTAAAGGATAAACAAGCATTTATTGTCATATCTGTTGTTTGTGTTAACAAATCATCCCTGAATTTAGAACAGCAGCCATTTATGATTTCTTGCAAGCCCCGGGCTGGGTGGGTCATGAGTCTGTCTTCAGCTGGTGGGTGGGCTGCAGCCCGGCTGATCTGGGGTGACCACGGTTTGCACAGCTCAGCTGTCCCCCACGAGTCTCCCATCCCGAGGGCGGGCTGGCCTGGGCGTGTCCTCGTGGCGGAGTCCAAAGCAGGAAGAGGAAAAGGAACACACATGCTTTCAAGCTTCTGCTTGCCTCAGTGATGCTGCTGTCCTTCTGTCAAAGCAAGTCACAGGGCCAAGGCCAGGCTCAGTGCAGGGAGACACTTCCAAAGAAGGTGACACGGGGGCAAGTGTCATTAATGCAATCAATTTACCACAATTGTATGCAATCTTAACTTTTTAATAAACTTGAAATCTTTCAAAATAAAAAGAGGGCTATATTAGGGTACTCCAGAGAAACAGACCAATAGGAGATATATATATATACACATAAAGAGAGAGAGAGAGAGAGATTTATTATAAGGAATTGGCTCACATCATTGTAGAGGCTTGAGAAGCCCCAAGATCTGCTCCCAGTAAGACGGAGACCCAAGAGAGCTCACGGTGCAGTTCCGGTCCAAAAGCCGGCAGGCTCGAGATCCGGGAAGACCTAACGTTTCAGTTCGAATCAAAGGTGAAAAAGAGCCCATGTGCCAACTCAAGGCAGTCAGGCAGGAGGAGTCCCCCCTTACTTGCAGGAGGGTCCGTGTTTTTTTCTATTCAGGCCTTCACCTTATTGGATGAGGCCCACCACATTGGGGAGGGCACTTTGCTTTACTCAGTCTTCCAATTCAAACGTTAATGTCATCCTGAACACCCTCACAGACGCACCCAGAATAATGTTTGACCAAATATCTGGGCACCCCATGACCTAGTCAAAATTCACCCTAGTCATAAAATTCACCATCACAAGGGACAGAAGAAAAAAACCAATCTAATCATGTCACTCCTCTACTCAAAACTCTTCCCTACGCCCACTAAAAGGCGTTTACAAGAACGTTTGCTGCAGCTTTACTAGTCAAAGCCCCAAACTTGAAGCAACCATGATGTCTGTCAACGTCATCATGGATAGGGAAACCATGATATATTCCTAACACGGAAGAATAAACAGCAATGAAAAAGACTGAACTGGGACACGCAACAGCACGGATAGATCTTATTTACGAGCAAAAGAAGGGAAAACTCAAAAGCCTGCACACTGTAGATCTCCAATTATACGACATTCAAGAAGAAAGAAACGCATCTAAGTGGTTGTCTTGGGGAGGCTTTATTGGGAAGGGCCATGAGGGAACGTCCTGGGGTGCCATAAATGTGCTGTATCTTGATCTGGGTGGTGTTTCCATGGATATGATCATGTAAAAAAATGTATTAAATTGTACACTTAAGACTTGAGTGCTGGGGCCGCCCCATGGCCATGTGGTTAAGTCCGCGCGCTCTGCTTCGTGCTCGCCAGTTCGGGTCCTGGGCGCAGACCTAGCACCGCTCATCCAGCCATGTAGAGGCGGCGTCCCACATACTAGAACTGGAAGGACCTACGACTGGGATATACAACTATGTACTAGGGGGCTTTGGGGAGGAAAAAAAAACAAAAATCGGGAAGATTGGCAACAGATGTTAGCTCAGGGCCAATCTTTAAAAAAAAGAAAAGACTTGGGGCTGGCCCCGTGGCCGAGTGGTTGAGTTCACGCGCTCCGCTGCAGGTGGTCCAGTGTTTCGTTGGTTCGAATCCTGGGCGCGGACATGGCACTGCTCATCAGACCACGCTGAGGCAGCGTCCCACATGCCACAACTAGAAGGACCCACAAGGAAGAATATACAACTATGTACTGGGGGGCTTTGGGGAGAAAAGGGAAAAAATAAAATCTTTAAAAAAACAAAAAATTATGAAAAAAAAGACTTAAGCTCTTTGTAAATTCGATCTCAAAAGGATGGAAACACACATAACATCTCTTAAAACTTGGGTTTGCAACACCCCTGAGTAAGACCCAAACTCCTGAACGCTCAATTCAATTTAATTTAGTTGAGCACATGTTTATTCTCTCTCTCCAAAGTGCCGGGTTTAGCAAGCAGGGCGGCCTGCTAACCTCTCGCTGCCTCGCGTAGGTACTTGATAAATGTGCGTGAATCCATGTGGGGACCTCCAGGGATGGGGACCTCAAGCGTACTGGGGCATCAGATGGGCTGTGGGTGGCGTCTCTGGTTCCTGGCTCCTTCCAGGCCCACTTTGGTGACTGCGCAGTCGCTCCATCTCGCAGGGGTGGCTCCCGTCCCCCTCCTCCACCCAGGCCCGCGGGAGCCAACCCTGCCCCTCACTGCCGCACACTTTACAGCCATTGTCAAACATAATGATTCTTACCCTGGAGAGAAATTGGGTTCCATTTTATATTTTATTGCCTCAAAAAGGACGTTTTTTACCTTCACACAGTCTGCAGCCAGCAGGAAAAGGACGATAAATCTCAGCCAAGATTTCCACAGAGATAGATGCTCCAGCAAGGAGACCACAGTGTCCCAGGCAGGGAGAATAAACAAGCAGTTTGTTTCTGCCTTGCCACCCCACAAATGTGGGGCACCTGTCCCCAACACCACTTGGCAGCCTCAGGGCTGAACACAGAATGGGGAAGGGGCTGTGGCTCCAGATCCCCAAGAGAGGGCCAGGTGGAAAGAACGGCCTGAGCATCGGAACTTGCGCCTCCTCCTGCCCTCCCATCTGCATTTGGCAAAAGCCTTCTTCCCCGGGAGAGGATGCAGATGGTTTGCCAGGCACTCATCACGTGCTGGCCATGTGCTTTATCACGTGTGGTTTTCAGAGCCCCGGGCTGTGGGTGTGTGTGTTGTCCCATTTTACAGAGGAAGGGACTGAGCTTCACGGAGGTAGGCATGCAGCTGGGGAGGAGCGAGCTGGAATTTGAACACGGGTCTTCTGGGAATCCAGTCAATGCTCCAGGGGTTCCCCTCGGCTCCCGAGGAGCTGGCCGGGGAGACCAGAGAGACGCTGAGGCGGATGGCAAGCAGGAACCCAGGTCCACGGCTGGGACAGACTCCTCAGTTGAAGGCCTGCCCCGGGAGTTGCCCTGAAGCACGGCCACTGTAGTCACTTTCCCTCAGTCGCTGTGTGACTTGGACAAACCTGTTAGCATCCCCAGAGAGGTTGCTGTCTTGCACACGGTCACACAGTGAAAGGCAAAATCAGGACAAGAACTCAAGCCCTGTGACTCCTAGCCCAGGGCCTTTCTTTTCTTTTTCCCAATTTTTTTATTGTGGTAAAATACACATAACATAAAATTTACCATTGTAACCATTTTTAACTGTACAGTTCAGTGGTATCAAATACATTCATAATGTGCAACCAGCAGCACCGCCCACGTCCAGAACGCTTCATCTTGCAAAACTGAAACTCTGTCCCCACCAAGCTATAACTCTCCTTGTCCCCCGCCTCAGCCCCCAGCAACCACCAGTCTACTTTCTGTCTCTATGAATTTGACTTCTCGGGGTACCTCAGATAAGTGAAATCATACTGTATTTTTTCTTTTTTGATTGGCTTATTTCACTTAGCATACTGTCCTCAAGGTTCATTCACCTTGTCCCATGTGTCAGAATGTCCTTACTTTTTAAGACTGAATAATATTCCATTGCATGTATAGACCACATTTGTTCACCCTCTCATCCATCCAAGGATGCTTGGGCTGTGCCTGCGTTTGAGCTGTCGTGAATAAGGATGCTGTGAACGTGGATGTACAGACATCTCTTCCAGACCCACCGTCTTTCTTCTTCCCCATCATCCTGTCTCACGGACTGTCTAACAAATATCTACTGTTGTTCCTTTCTAACACGTTTGAAAGTGTGTAGTTTAACCATTGGTTATTTAATAACATCGTGGAGTTGTAAAATCTAGCACAAAATAAGCCAGTCACACAATACCACATATTGCACAATCCCGTTTCCATGAAATGTGAAGCACAAGCCAATCCTGAGAGACAGAAGGCAGATTGATGGTAGAGTGGGGAGCAACTGCTAACGGATACTCTTCTGGGGTAACGGAAACCTTCCAAAATTGATTGTGGTGAGGGTTGCACAACTCTGTGACTATACTAAAAAACATTGATATTTTAAATAGGTGGATTTTATAGTACATGACTTATGTCTCAATAAAGCTTAAAAACATCTGTTAGTCTCTCTCAGCCCCAGTTTCCTTGTCTGGAAACGTGATTGTGAGAGCTGCCTCGTGCTGCTGTTATGAGGCTGAATTAACACTTGAAAACCTCCCAACCAGATGCCCAGCCCACAGGAGAAGCGCCCCAGCCTGCTTTAAGCATGATGTTCTCAAGAGCACCAACCTCTCAAGAGGCTTGAGAGGGATGGGGTAGGGAATGTCTACAGACGGTGGCCGAGAAAATTCTGTCTGAGGAGGTGACATCTGAGCAGAGACCTGAAGGAAGGAGTGAGCCATGCAGCTATCTAGAGGAAGAGCATTCCAGGCTGAGGACACAACAAGAGCAAAGGCCCTGAGGCAGGAGCATACTAGTTGATTTCAAGGGATAGCCAGTGTGGCTGGTGGGCGGGAGCGGGAGGGGAGAACAAAGGAGGAGTTCAGAGAGCAGCAGCGGAGCAGATCGTGTGGGACTATGGGCTGCGGAGGGACCTGGCAGGGCTGTGAGCAGAGAAGGGACATGACCAACTATGGTTTTAGCAGGACCCCTCGGGCTGCTGGTAAACAATAAACTGGCAGGGGCAAGGGTGTCATCAGGGAGACCATTTAGGGGGCCACAGCCACACTCCACACAAGACTCGATGGTGGGTCCGACCAGGGCAGGGCGGTGGGGATGGGAAGAAGTTTCTAGCTTCTGGTTATTCTTTGAAGTCAGAGCCGACAGAATTTCTTGAGACGGCGTGGGTGTGAGAGAGAGGCAGCAAGAACTACTCCAGGGTTCTAGAGCTGAGCCGCTAGGCAGTTAGGAGCGCCATTCAACAAGGCAGGTGGGATGAGGTGGGGTGAAGGAGAGGGGTTTGGATCTGCTAAGGCGGGGAAGCCTGTTGGGAACCCTCAGGATGGCGCGGGATGTAGGAGAGCTCCAGGGTCCCTGATCCACGCTCCCAGGGTGTGGAGGGCCCAGCCTGACCATCAAAAGCCCTCCCCAAAATGGACAGGCGTAAGTGGGGAAACCCCTCTGTCTTTCCCCCCGTCGGGAGGAGGCAGTGTGACCATGCTCAGAAGGAAGATACAGATGATCGCTGAGCAGGAGGCCGGAGCAAGACCTTGTCACACCGGCTCTGTTGCTGGGCCTCTCCTGAGAAGTTTCTGAGAGGTTCCCCAGAGGCAGCCTGGCTGGGACAGAGACCATTGCTGGGCAGATGAGGTGGACAAAGGCCTCGAGGAGCCGGCAGCTGGAGCTGGGCTCTTCCACATCTTGGCTGCCAGGAGCGAGGTGCCAAGTACATGCTTTCCAAGGATGCCCTGGAGCTGGGAACGGACCCTGCCGAGGCTGGGAAGAAGGATCCCCAGAGGCTGCTTGCTCGGTCCCAGGTGGGGCTGGAGGAAGAGGAGACCAGCCTGTGTCCAGCTGGACACAGCACGGGAGGCAGCCGCAGCTGAGGAGGAGCAGAAAGTGGGTCAGCAGCCCGGGAAGATGGAGCAGCGGCCCCCTGCCCACTTCATCAGCCACGACCCGCGTAGCTGGCCCACAGTCGGGCCGAGACCGCCCCTCCACCCCGGGCCCTTGCAGAGACCAGAAATGCTGAGGAGATGTACCCGGACGGAGACCTGGAGTCCGTCCCTCCGCAGGGTGGCCAGCCTATTCCTTGGCTTCGAGGGCGTTCACACATGCATTCGGTCAACACGTGTTTCTTGAGTGCCTACCAGATCCCGGCCACTACAGAGCCTTGGGATACCTCTGTGAACAAAACAGACAAAAGTACATCCCAATGGCGGGGGCGAGGCAATCAGAGACAGACGAGAACCAAAGGAAACAGAGAGAGGAAGTAAATTAGATGGTGTGTTAGAAGAGAATGTGGGCCGCATAGGAAAACCAAAAGAAAAAGCAGAGCAGAGTTGGAGGGTTGGGAGTGGGGTGAGCGGTTGTCATTTTAAACAGTGAGGACAGAGGGGGCTCTTTGAGAAGGTGACATTGGAAGAAAGACTTGGAGGCGGTAAGGAGTGACACCCCGGCCCAGGGGTGCCCCTTAACCTTTGCCTCCTTCTCCTCTCTTCCTGGCCCTCCCCAGGGACCCCCATTTTCCTCCCCCTTATCCTTTCCCACCTCCTACTCCCTCCTCTCTCCCCCTTTCCCTCCCTCCTTCCCCCTCAGAGAGGCCGGGTGTAATCATGATGAAAGATGGGGTGTGGGGACAGCAGAGAGAAAAGGACGGTGGAGAGGAGCCCCGCCCTCTCATAACGCTCCCCAGCCTGGGAAACGGGGCTCCCAGGGGAAGGGGAACGGGGAAGGGGCTGGAGCAGCAGTGGGTCCCTGAGGGGTCCCTGTCCCCCAGGGGAACCACAGGACCAGAGAGGCTTCCAAAGACGTAAGAAATATGGTTTGTGGGGAAGGGGAGACATATGGCTTACCGCCTCCATAGCAGGGCCAGTTAGAAAACTGGAAATTAGGTCACGGTCTCTGCAGCCAGAGCCGGTGTCTACAGCTGAGCCAGGTCTGCCCTGGGGCTTTGTTTCAGGCTGCCAAAGAGACAGGGAAACTGCTGCCAAGTTCTGGTAACTTCCCACAACCTCCCCTCCACATCCACGCCCTCCCATCAGGACACGGTACCCACCAAGTCTCCCTGGGGGCGAGGGGAGGACATAGGGCATTGTTTATGGGGTGAGGGAGGCAGCCCGTGGCAGCTGTGCCCTTCCCTCAGTGTCCTCCAGCTTCACTATTCCACATGGCCACACACCTTGGCACTGCAGGCCAAACCTCAAAAATCCTAAATTCTACATTTTCTATACAAAACGGGAGGGGGGTGGTTGGCCGACACCTTCCACGTTTCCTGCCTGGAAACAGCACCCAAGGAGGTGTGGACGGTTTAAGGAGGAGTCCTGGCTCCCCCAGAGGAAGGTCACCAGCTGACAGGCCCTGGGCCATGGCCACTCCCAGGAGGAGTGAATGGGTGAGAAGAAAGCTTGACAGTTCCCTTCCGTACATCTGGAGGACTGACAGGATTTTGACTCTTCAAGAAACCTACAGCCGCTGGACAGCCCACCGGCCGGGTCTCACCCCCGACCAACCTTGACTCACCTGGGCAGGGGCAGGACCACTGAAAGGAGCCTGGAAGCCCCTAAGCCTCCCTGAGGCTCTCTGCCAAGTGCAAGGTCCAGTTTGCTGTGGCTGCTTCCCTGGGGTCTCCAGAGGCCCCACTGCCCCTGGCAGGACCCCCACCCCCACCCCCACACACCCCAGCACTTCCCCAGACAGAAAGCAGGTGGCAGAGGGAGAAGCTGGGGCTGGAGGCAATTTCAACAAGTCGACTGCCTCAGTGGATGGGGCACCCCTGTGGACAGGTGTCTCGGCCTAGGGAGAGGCCGGGGGTGGGCCCAGGAAGACCAGAAAGAGAGGATACTGAGGGGGCTCGGAGCCCCACAGCAGCAGCCTGGGCTGCTGTCTCCACCGATGTTCTCACCACCTCCACATGCTGACCTGGAGCTGGAGGACCTCACGGGGGCGGTGAGCAGGGAAGCAGAGACCCTGGCAGCCAGCAAGCTGGGTCGTGGTAGGTGGGCTGTGTCCTTGGGGAGCTGGGAAGGAAGAGAATCATCACTGTGGCAACCGCCTTCTTCCTGCTGGAGGAAAGAGGCCTGGATCAGGCACCATTGTCACTACGCCCCATCCTGAGCAAGAGGCAGGGGGCTGGAGGGGGAAGGAGGGGGCAGCTGACAGGTGATCTGCAGCAGAGGAGACCAGGCCCTGTCCAGCTACAGGGGACACACTCCAGAGAGACAGGACATTGCCCACCTCCAGAGGGTGACAGCATGGTGCCCACACCCAGCTGGGCAGTTAAGTTTCGCAAGAAGCATGATGGGACCCTGGCAGTTTCTCTGCCAGGAAGGAAGACTGGGATGGAGGGAGCCAGGTTTCCTGAGCGCCTCCTGTGGCAGGTGCCTAAGTTCTTCCATACTTCAGCCTCGTTTCCTCCCCATCACGATCCCGCCAGCTCTGGACCACAATCCTCATCTCGCAGATGAGAAAAGTGAAGCACAGACAAGTAAAGTGCATTGTCCAAAGCCATAGAACGCTGAAAGAACGGCTTTGACAGGTCAGGATAAAGGAATTTGATGGGAGGAAGAACTAAGATACGGACCAAATGGGACTGTGAAGGGTAGGCAAATGATTACGCCAAATGGCGGAGGGGGCTGGGCAGGACTAAAAGGGCAGATAGGGGCAGGGCCACGTGATGAGGGAGTCAGCAAGAGCGGCAGAGGACACGGTGCCCTACGGAAAGAGATGTACGCCATGGGTCCTGTGCATGCCAGGTGCGTCCAGGCAAATTGCTTGTTGCTTCCTGAGCGTAGAGTGTAGAGTGGCTATTGGGTGTTGTGTGTAGTCATGATGGCTGTCAAGTAGGGTGTGTTGAATGGCATGAATATTGAGTGGCTTAAGCTTTCCGTGCCTCTCCCTATTCATCAGCAAAAGGAAGATAATCGTACTCACTTTCTAGATGTGTTGTAAGGATTAAATTAGTTTATTTCTGGGAAGGTCTTAGAACAGTGCCTAACACTGTAAGTGCCCAGTTAACATTAGCTATTATCGTATTATTATAAAGTTCTGTATGTTTTGCAATGGATGCACTGCATGATGTGTGCCCTGTACATGGTGTGTGTGTGTTCTCCGTGGGGAAGAGCAGGTGATGTGTGTGTGCACACACTGTATGGGGGTTACATGTTGTGTCTGTGTGTACGCATGTTGCACAGTGTGTGTTGCATGGGTGTGGAGTGCATGGGTTTGGTGGGTGTGTAGTGTGGGGTGTGTGCATATTGTGTGTTGCCTATGGTGTGGTTTGTGTATTGTGTGAGTTGGGTGGTTTGTGGGTCTCGTAAGGTACTTGTATGTTCTGCCCTTTAATTAGTTCATGTTGCAGAAAAACCAACCCAGAGGACCCTAGGCCTTCCAATGCCCAGTTTCCAAAGGGGAGTTGCCCCACCCTGGGGAAAGGGGCAGAGAAAGGAGGGAAGGGGCTGAACAGCTCTAGCTGCCCACCGCCTGCCAGGCCCCCTGCACCCCGCTTCTAGCCCTCCTGGACCTCCTGACTGGGTCAGGCCTCTCCCAGGCCTTCAAGACTGGAGCACGCCCTGGAGACCCAAAGGAAAATATCACGGGCTCAGCTGGAGGGATGATGAACAGGGAGAAGGGCTGGTTGTGATGGCTGTAATGAGTGAGCAGCCCTGCCGGCCTCGTAAAGGCCGGGACTGGAGCCGCGCAGGGGAGAGCCAGGCCAACTTACCGGCTGCCCAGGGAACAGGCACGAGGACCCTGCTGCTTCCTCTGGCAGGACAGGCAAGGAGAGGGGAGCTCTCCAACCATTGTATAGTTTACGGGTGAGCCAGGCCTGGAGCCAAGGTTGGGCTGGAAGACAGAGACGTCCTAGAGAACGGCCGTGGGGTCAAGCCACTCACCCTCTCCCGGCCGCCAGGATCACACGATAAGAAATGATTTCCTCCTCCCTACCTCCCCGGGCAAACCAAAACCACTTGAGACTCTGCAAAAGGAAGGGGCCATAAGCATCTCAGACAGATCAGACCCACAGGTCGTGCCCACCTTCTACATGGCAGCCAGACCCAACTGCCTGCACACAGCCAACACTCCGGGCTCTGGCCTCAGGCCCTTGCACATGTCTCTCCCTCTGCCGGGTATCTCTCCCCTCCTCACACCACCACCAGCTCCAGCTCATCCTTCAGGTCTCAGCTGAAAAACCACCTGAGTTGGAAGCTTTCCAAAAACCTCATTGTCCCAGCTGGGGCGGCCCCTCCTGTGGCCCCACGGACACCTGACTCTTCCCCTCTTGCAGCACACACAACCACATGTCATAATTGCCTGTGTACCTGTGGGATCCTTGAAAAAAGGAACCATCACTTATTTCTTTCTTTATCTCCGATGCCTGGCAGAGTGCCTGGAACACGGAGCCCTCAATAAATGTTGGCTCGGTGAATGGAGGGGTTTTTGAGTAGATGGATAGGTGGGTGGACGGGTAAAGTCCTGAACTTTTGCAATGTGGAAAATATGCTTTCAACTTACGCTGATGGCAAACCTTCCAGGGTTTGTATAATTCCCAAGATGACGTTACCAAAATATGACACTGAGTTCCTCTTCCCCACAGGCACCAGACAAAGCTAGAGTCAAAAAGGCAGAGGGAAGGATTAGCACTTTGGAGCTGGGAATTTACAAGCCATAATTCAGTGCCTTGAGCTGCAGGGAGCAACGGCCAGAGTAGAAGAGGGAGCCATGCAGTGCAGCCTCAAACCAGCCAGTCCTCCGGGACAGGGCCTAGTGGGCGGGAGGTTCCGGAAGGGAGTTGCCCACCCTGCCCACCACCACCCACAGACCTTGGGCCTAAGGCCAGGACATGCCACCCTTCGAAGTCAGCAGAATTAACATCTCACAACCCAAAACAGGCAGATGCACCATCTTCAGAGATGGTGGGTCAGGGTTGCAGGAAAGAAAGGAGGCCTGGCATCTCCTGTGTCCAGAGGGCAGAGTGGCTCTCAGCTGAGGTGCAAATCTCAAAGCTTCCCCAAGGGATTGGAGAGTCAAGTCTAACCAACCATGCTACGACCTGCCTGTCGTGTGCAAAGAGTGTTCCTCCTGTGCTGTCCTGGAGAGAGGGAGGGACACTGTCTGACAGCATGAGCATCCTGGCTGCTTAGAAGCAGTGGGCCCTGCTGTGGGCAGGGCTTGTACCGCAGACAACTCTCAGGGCCTGACTCTGCCAGTTCCACTCTCAGCCACAACCTCTGGGGAATACACAGTCCAGGTGTCCTAGACGGTGGGTGGGTAGGAGTCAGGGTCATTGGAAGGGCTTCTCCTCACTATAAACTGATCAAACTGATCACTTGGTTTATCAGGTAGGAATAACACTCAGCTACAAGTATCAGATCACTATGAACTAGTGGCTCAAACCCACAAGGGTTTAAACTCTCATGCGCAAAAGTCTAGATGTAGGCAATACAAGGCTTGTAGGGTCTGTCCATGAAGTCGTCAGAGACCCAGGATCTTTCTCTATTTCTTCAAGGTCGCCTCTTAGTCCAATATGGCTGCTGGTGCTCCATCTATCGCAACTACATTCTAGGCAGAAGAAAGGAGAAAAGAGACAAAAGGGACAGCCCCTCTCTTCTCAAGAGACTGCCTAGAAGTCTAATATATCACTTATGCTTACTTTTCACTGGTCATAACTTAGTCACATGGACACATCCACGTCTGGGGACTTTGATTGGTGTAAGTTCTCTTGAGAGCCTTGGATGAACTGAGAACATGGAGTATTTGAACTTTTAAGTCTGATTGCAGAGCCTGGACCCCCAGGAGTCCCAGCCTCAGCCGTCAGTGGGCTTCTATCTTTGCCAAAATTACCCAGCTAATAAGTGAAATAGTCAAGATTGACACCAGCGCTTCCTGTCTTTGCAGCTCCTGCTCTTAGTTGCTATGCCACACTGTTGCCTTGAGTTCCAATTCTGCCTTCACCCCCTTACTAGCCATGTGATCCTACGCAAGTCTTCAGAGCCTTGATTTCTATACCTATAAAATTGGAATAATAATAACGCCCACATCAAATGGCTGACTTGTGGAGCAAGACAGATAATGCATGTAGATAGAGGATCAAGATCAAACGTAGCAGATCAAGAAAAGGACCTAAATCTGTTTAATGCTAGAGCTGAATTCACGAGAAAGGTGCTGGACCTTGCTGGCACCTGGATATTCTCACAGATCTTATTGATGGAAGAGGCCATTCTGCAGTAAGTGAGAAGAGAGCAACCAGGGGCTCCTGGAAAAGTCCGTTCTATAGCCCAGGGAGGGGAGCAGTTGCACAAAGTTCTTGTCTCCAAGATATCCATGGAGGGTCTGAGGGAGTTCCCTCCCCTTCCTCTGTCTCTGGCCCAAAGCCCTTGGCCCTGTGACTGTCAGTTGGTCCAGAGAGGAGCAGACTGCAGAAGGAGGCTGCCCATTGCCATGGAAACAAAGGCCAGAGCCCAGCACCCTGCAACTCCCAGACACATAGCGGATGTGCCACCTCTGGGTTCCAAGTCCCCAGACAGCCCTCCCACCCAGCACGCACGCACGCATGTGCACACACACACACACACACACACAGACTCCCAGCAACCAGCTGGCTACCCCAGTGGACTAGCAGCCATTCAACTGGGCTGTGCCAGGGGACCAAGTTTCTCTAGCTGGCAGAAGACCAAGTCTCTTGCCAGAGAAGCCAGTCCCAGTGGTCAGGGACAGCAAAGGGCAAGGCTGACGACAAGGGCTGAGACAGGCCACTGAGGACAATCCTTGGTTGTCACACTCACAAAGCCACCCACCGGGCTGGTGCATGGAGGGAGCTCACATGGCCACGCACATAAGCCACATGCCAGCAGAGGCTCTGGCCCTACAAGAGGCAAATGCACTTGCTGTCCTGGAGAGAAGGAGGGACACTGTCTGACAGCATGAGAGTCCTGGCTGCTTAGGAGAGAGGTGGGCCCTGCTGTGGGCAGGGCTTGTACCCCAGGCTCAGCCCTGCCCAGAATCAGACACCTCTCTGCAACTCCAGCGTCATAATTGACCATCAGTGGATGCAATAGCATATTCACACAGTCTCGCGATATCTCCACAGATTACTTATTCATCACAAGACGGAAAAGATACCTTTCTAGTGGATAAATCTGGGAGACAGCACCTTAACCAAGTGGTCAACATAGGGCCACCAAAAATGGGACAAATTAACATTACGTGCCTTTTCAGGAGATGAAATAATAAGTACACGACATCTCCTATGTAGTATTCTCACCAAAAACGTTTGAAGTGAATCAGATCAGGAGGAAACAACCAGACATATTCAGATTGTGGGGCATTTTACAAGACATCTGATACGGACTCTTCAAAAATGTCAATTACAAGAAAGACAAAAAGACTAGATTAAAGGAGACTAAAGGGACGCGACAATTAAATTCAACGCACGATCCTTAGTGGATCCTGAATGACGGGGAAATGGCTCTATCAGACATTTTTAGAACAACTGGGGAGCGGGAATGTGAACAGCACGTTAGATAACATTATTGGAGCAGTGCGAAAGTCCTTGGCTGTGATAACTGCATCATTCTGGTTATGCGGGAGAAGGTCTTTGTCCAGAGATGATAGGAGCTTCTGTATGTAGGGATGACTGCAATTTACTTTGAAATGATCAGAAGAAAATAGAGAAGGAGAGAGAAAGTAAGAACATTAAGAATTGATGAATCCCTGTGAAGGATAGACAGACGTTCGATAGACCGCTCTTTCAACTTTTCTGTGGCTTTGGAAATTTCAAAATCTAAAAATAAAGCCTTAAGAGAAAAAGACTCTTTAAAAAGGAGTCAAAAGATTCCATATCCTTCCCAATTTTTCCGGGCATCTCTGCAGTGGGGGACGGGGGCCTCTTCCATTTTGTTCTGGTCACCTCGGCCTCCATGCTCTGTCTTCACCCAAATTAGCTTAGTTTGTGGTCCGTCTTGCCATCCCATGTGGCTTTTCCAGTTTTGCACTAGGTCCCTCTCCTGGATTTCGAGAGGGGACAGTGAACCCCTCAACGGCGCTTCCTGGTGACTGACAACTTTATTGAAGGTTTAGCAGGTAACGGAGGTGGGCGTGGCAGGAAATTTAGTATTTGGCAACCTCTCCTTAAAATCTACCCCCGGTCTCATCACTCCCTTACAGCCCCACCCTGTGGCTTGACTGCTTACTTGAGTCCCTCCCCTCTCCTCTCCTCTTTTTGCTTTTCCCATTTCTTTCTTCTGCCCTGTGGTTTCACAGTCTCTTTGCAGTCCCCTTCTGACCTGTGTGCAGAGGACCAGCCCAAACAGGCGAAACAAAGAAGGATCCTCCATCACTTTGGCACCAAATTCCTCTTGGTGAAGCCAAGTTTACTCACTTAGTCTTCCATGCTCTACACTCAACTCCTTGAGAAAACTCAAGACCCCCACTCCCATCCTAGTAACAATAAGAGCTATGACTTTTGAGCAAGGACCGTGTGCCGGATATTGAGCCAGGCCCTTTGAACGCATCATCTCTAACATTCCCAACAGCCCCATGAGGGGGACACTAAGGAATGTGAGATTCAGGATGGCTGATGAACCAGCTCCCAAGTGGAGATGCTGCCCAATCCGGGCCTTTTATGACGCTGTCCAACTCAGCTGAAGGGTGTTTCATAAGCAGAGGCTGCACACCTTGCGGAAGGGCACACCCTGCCCAGGGAAACAGAGTGGGGACTGGGACTCAGGAGCTCCCTCCCAGGCCTAGGTGCTCACCTACTGGCCCAAACTAGGCACCACCCCTCCTGCAGAGGGCGGGAGGCCCGCTCTTGCAGTTGATAGCTGGAGAGAAGGCCACGCGGCAGAGAGGCTGAGGCAGGCCCGAGGTTGGGAGGCCAGGAGTGGAGACTGGCAGATGGCCACCCATTCACTCCATGATTTCAGGGTGGCGCGAGGGGGACTGCGGGCTGGACTGGGCTGGCTGAGCCTTGTGCTGTAAGAACAAGGTACCCGAACTTGGGTAGAATAAAACAGATGGAGTTCGGAAAGAACTAAAGAGACTGGGATGGTGGGGAGTGGGCAGCAGTTAGAGTAAGAAGGTCTGTGACGATGGGTCAGCTCAGTGCTTCCCAGTCCAGAGTGTGGATCCCAGGCATCGGGAATGTACTGGGGTGCCTACCCCCAAAATGGGAAAGGCCACTCTCCTCCACCTCCCCAGTCCTCTCCTGACTCTCCAGCCATCCCCAGAGATTCCTCCACCTCTGCTCCCTCCTGGATGCAAGCAAGATGAGAGACGCAGGAGAAATAAGCTTGAAAGGAGACTGGAAATTTAATCCAAAGTAGCAACAGTGAACTGTGCGCTGGAAACCAGGGGGAAACTGAGTTGCAGGCAATCGGCGCACAGCAGCAGAAGGCTGAGGCCTGGGAGCTAAGGCAGAGCAGCAAAGGGCAGAGACTGGGAGGGAGTGGAGAGAGGATGGGGAGAGGCCAGCTTGGCCCCATGGCCACGGAGGCGGAGGAGGCTGTGACAGAGGGGCCCGAGGCCTCTTTCCTGGGAGACTGGGACGATATTAGATCTAGATGGGAAGCCTGGTATTTCTTCTGAAATATGAATGAAGGTCATTTTGGTCTGGGGACATCTGAGGAATGTGAGAGGAGTGTCTGGGAACCAGGAATACAGAGAGACAGACAGAGATGGAGGGAGAACCAACTTTTTTGTTGTTTTTTGTTTGTGAGGAAGATTGGCCCAGAGCTAACATCTGGGCCCATCTTCCTCCACTTTGCTTATGGGACGCCACCACAGTATGACTTGATGAGCGGTGCGTGGGCCCGCGCCTGGGATGTGAACCCGTGAACCCCGGGCCACCAAAGTAGAGCACAGGAACTCAACCACTACACTACCTGGTGGCCCCAGATGCAACATTTTTTGAAGACTCTTTCCTGTGTCCTCTAATTTAATACAGCAATCTCCAGAGGAAGATGTTGTTATGCCCATTTTGCAGGTAAGAAAACTGAGCTCAAAAAGGTTCCATTATCGGGCCAAAGTCACCCAGTAGAAGAGCCATTGACCCCAAACCTCCCAGACTGGGCCGAAATGGGCCTCCATTTTGAATTTATTATCAAAATGGGATCCCTTCAAACTCTTGGGTGAAGTTGAAGATTGGTGAAGTGGGAGACAGAGGACTTCCTGAGGCCACATCCTGAGTCCAAGAGCTGGGTCTGAGCAAGTATGAGCACACGGGATGGGGGGACAGGTAGCCCCAGAGAGACGGCAGCAGGCATAGGGAGGCAGGGGGACCAGGACCTCACCCAGAGGGCTACTTCATGGCCCTTTCAGCAGCCCCATGGACTGGACTTTGGGCAGAACCAGAGCACCTCCAGAAGATGGGGTAAGATGGATGTGTCAGTAAGAGGAGCCCAGAGAGGCCACGCCCTCCTGTGTGGTGTCCCCAAACAGCAGGCTCCCTCATGACCACTGTACCTCCTTTTGGGAAGTAGACTTGCATTTGACACCCGATTCTGCTGCTTCGTGTGTGACTATGGTCAGTCACTTAACTTCTCTGAGCCTCAGTTTCCCCTTGTGTTAGATGGAGATTATGTTCATTCCAGCCTCAGAGAGTTCCCAGGAGCCTTCATCAAGAGAATGATGTCTGTTAGTCATACAGCTACAAACCCATTCCCATTATCTTCTTATTCAAATACATATTTAATGCACCAGAAGCATCGCCTGTAAATTGTCCTGGTGATTCTTATAAACAAATGAGCTTCCCTCATGGACACGCTTTGGGAGCCCGGATATTCAGATTTGGGGGGGACACCTATGTGCTACTACATACTACACAGTCTTCCTCAAATTTCCCACCTGCCGTTTGTGCTGTAATTTTCGTCTTTGGCTCCTACGTCTCCTCCCCCTCACCCCTGCAGAATTCTGTGCTCATTTCCAAGTCCACAGTCGGAATGCAGGAGGTGAGCAAATTCAGAGCTGCCTGTTGACCTCTCCAGGCCTGGTGTGGACAGGGGGCTGCACCAGGACTTAGCTTAGCCCTCTGTGGCTGCGCTTTACGTCAAGCCATTGGGCCAGGAACGGAAACAACGCCCGTGCCTCACCATCTGCAGTGTCTTAGGTCAAATTCCCCAGGAAACAAACTCCAAGGCAGAGATTTGCAGGCAGGAGGTTTGGTGGGGAGAACTCTCCTTAACAGCATCTTTGAGAGTGCGAGGGAAGCAGGATCAGTCAGAGGGAGGTGTCGAAGTGCGATGCAGCTGCAACAGAGGCCTCAGCCCATCCCACAGGGATATCTGGAGCTGGGCTGGCCCTTCAAAGCTCTCCCAAATCAAAGCAAAGGGCTCAAACGTTTGCACCCCTGCACTGACCAGTCATTGAATCCAAGCCTCCCTTGGAGAAGGGACATAATCTTGGGTGAGGGTGAGACCACTCCTGTTGGCAGAGGCGATTTTGAGAGAGGGACCATCAGCAGCCAACATTTCCAGCAGCTGGGGGATGGGTGCCTTGGCCCTCCGTGGGAGATCTCTGTGGGTCACCACAGCATCCACTACAGTCCACCCCTTGTTCTGCTGGGACCCGCTTGCTCCATATGGTAAGTCTGCCCATCTAGGGTCAGTTCTTCCAGGACTCCGGTTGGTCTCTTTCCCTGTAAAAACTTAGAAGAAGATGGCTAGTGGGTTGAACTACAGCTTCTCTGACACTGCAGCTGGTCCTGAGGGTGCAACTGATACCCTTGCCTCCCTCCTCTCCTGCCCACTTGAGATGCCCCTCAACCGCAGCTGGCACCTCTGCTGGTCAAGAGAGTTTACCTAGTGGGATGACCCAGACTCATCTCAAACTGGCCTGGGCCCCTGGTCACCAAGCCCTTCTCAGTTCTTGACTGCTACACCTGTCCATTTACTGCCAAAAATGGACAAGGGAGTGGCAAGAGACCACCTAATGGATCACTGGGGTACCAAAATTGATCTGCTTCCTTGCCCTCCTTGTGTAACAGCAATCCTACCTTCTCCTGCCAGTTGGTCAGGGTCAATTACTCTTGCCAATTTGGTGTCTCCTTTCCTCGCCTGCTAGTCATGGTACAAGGAACCTGAAATGACCGGCTGGCCAATGTAGGCTAAAGTTTAATGGAACTCTAACTCTGTACCCTGGAGAAAGTGTTCCCCATCTGGGAACCAAAACAGATCTTAGACACACAGAGCTGAACAGTGCAGGGACAGGAAACGTAAGTTGCCTGAGAGTGACAGTAGTGAAGACTCTCCTGCTTGTACCCCTTAGATTCCAGACTCACGTATTTTACCTAGTGGGGACACAGCACCATACAATGGTCGTTAAATTGGGATGTGTATTGTGTTCTAGAGGATAGCGCTCTGTCCTCACAGGGTGTCATCTCTCAGCTGTCTCTATCAGGCTGATCAGATGCTCCAGCTCTAGCAGGACCCAGAAGTACATGAAAGCTATTTTCGAACAGTGTATAATTTTCCACTGCAGATGGCGTGGCCTTGTTCCAGAACTCTAGGGATCTATGTTGTTATCGCCTACGGGCTTGCCATAAACTCCTCATCGTGTCTTTTCTCACCACAGATCCGTCTGTTATCAAAGAGTCTGCAGGTCACATGACCCAAGTAGCAGGACTGTTTGTACGCCAGCCGGGAGCTGCTGCAGACTCTCCTGCCTGGGGCCCTCCCCAAGCTGGCAGCCTTCCATGCCGCTTGGTGAAATGGGTTGGAGCAGTATTTGTCAAGTGTGGAATAGGCTGCTTAAAGAACCTAAAAAGGCCTACTGGATGTTGTGCTTCCTGCTGATGTGTGGGAGGTGCGAGATGCCATCATGTGGCCCTTCCTTTGGAGGGGATGTCCTGGCATGCCTCAAACCACTGTACCCCTACAAACGTCACTGAGATGTAGCCCGCACCTTCTAAAGCGCGTCTGTCTTACCAAGGCCTCCAAAGTACTTGCCATGTCTTGCTCACCAGGCAGATTAACACAATGTCATTGATACAACGGACAGTGGGATGTTCTATGGAATGATGTGAGGGGCCAGACCCCTTTAGTCCAGGCTTTCTCAACCTTGGCATGAGTCACATTTTGGACCAGACAATTCTTTGTTATGGGAGCTGTCCTGTGCACTGTAGGATGTTTAGCAGCATCCTTGACCTCTACCCACTAGATGCCAGTAACATCCCTAACCGACCCCCCACCTGTTTTGAAAACCAGAAATATCTCCAGACATTGCCAGATGTCTCAGTGGAGACCCACTGTTTTACACTACCTTATGACAGAGGGTGGCGAAGTTCACATTTGCATAAGGCGGAACTGTCTGTGTTTACTGTTATCCATCTCACGTGAGGGCAAGCTGCTTCTGATCACCCCTCCTGATAGAAATGGAAGAAGAATGCATTCTCCAGATCAACACAGCCCACCACGGACCTGAAGCTGTGCGGATCTGCCCTGGCAAACATCCATATGCAGCACGGCAGCTGCGATCAAGGCTACTGTTGGGTTGCATTTATGGAAATCTACTCTCATCTTCTAGAATTCATCCAGTTTTTTGTAGGGGCCAAACTAGTGAATCGAATAGGGTAAGAAGAGGCTCACTGCCCAAGCATCATAGGTCTTTAAAGGTGACGCTAATCTCTGCCATCCCCCTGGGGTGTGAAGTTGGGTTTTGGTTATTTGTTCACTTGTTTTGGTTTCCACTTGGCCAGGATGGAGGGCAGTTTCGGAGGCTTCCATTCGGCCTTGCCCGCTGCAATAGCCTTTAGCCACAGGCCAAGGAACACGTGGGAGCTCTGTCAACCATGTGTGTCCACTCAAATTACATGTTCAGGAAAAGGGAACAGGTGGGTTCATGGACTCAGTGGATCTTCCATGGTCAAAGCTTAGAGCAGGATTCTATGTATTTTCTGGCTCCCATCTGCCCCTCTTCCAACAGGACATCATAATGACGTCTCGGATTCCTACATACCAACGTCATCTTGGACCCTGTATCCAATAGTCTTAGAAATGTCTGGTTAATCCCCTTTTCCCCTTGGGGTACAGTTACCCAAGTAAATGGCCGAAGGTCCTTTTGCAGAAGGACTGCGGTAACTGTTGTCATGTACAAGTGCCGTGGGGATGCAGGCTCCTTCTTCCTGGGGATCCAGCCTCTCCTTTACTGAATGGGTTCTGGGTCTGAGCACTAGCTCGGGTCTGGAAACCAAGCAAGGGCTCACGGGCTTTTATTGGGGCAGCCGCTTCAGCCTCCTGGCCATCTGGCCTTGAATTCTTTGAGCTCTGTAAATTACATAACACTCTTTTTGGCTGCCCACCTAGCTTGCCCCTGGGACGCCGTGTTCTATTATTGACCGTATTCATAGCTCTCTGCAGGCCGGGCTCCCTACTTGCCACTCTGACCTTGTGGCTTACTGCAGTAATGTTGCCCGCTTTGCTCATGATGTTGAAGTTCCACCACTGGCCTCTATTATTTCAGGATGCCGTCATCCCTCTCGCTCTCAGGGATCCCAGCTCTCTCACAGCTTCTCCTACCATCAGCCTCGGCTTACAAACGAAAGCCACCATTGAGCTTTTCAGCCATGCTGTCACTCCTCTCACCAGTGCGTTCCTTATCATTCCAGTACACAGAGTGTCCTCGGGCCTTTCCAGAGAACACAGTTAGCAGGTGGGTTTTCTGGCTTTAACGTGGTCTGTCCATCCTGGCACGCCCACTTCTCTGAGCCTTTGATATCTTCCTTCACCATCTGCCGTGGCATCTCTGGCGTTCCTAGTTCGCCTAGTGGGAGCCCTTGCTTTTTCCAAGCTTCCAAGAGCCATCCTAACATCAGGTTAGCACCATCTCTTGGGCTTCATGCCAGGCTGTTAACTCCTGGATCCCGGGACGGGTTCCCTTGTTGAGGAAGTCTCCCCATCCCGCTTCATGTTCCATCGCCTTTGACCCCAGCACCCTCATGACCAAATCCCATAGAAACTTCCAGTTTCTGCCGGCACGTGTTGACCAGATCCTGCAGCCTCTTCGGTGTATAGTATCTTTCTTCTCTGAGCATAACTGGATTATGTTGTAATTTGACTCTAGTTACTAAGGTTTGGCGGCCAGAAGGGGAGGTGGAGATACAAATTGCCTTGCAAGCCAGAGGCCTCTGCATCATCTACAAGCAAGGCGGGGAGTACCCGCCTTTGACAAGGAGGAGTGGGCCACCTCTGCAGGCCTAGGGGGGTAGGAGAACTTGGGGATGCAAGATTTTCAAACGCATCCACCCGGATGTCCCCATCCCTCTGTCATATATCAGCGTCCCACTCTTTCGGGGGCTCCGACCTTGGAGTAACAGACTTGCCAGAGCTGGGAATTCAGCCTTCTCTGCGGCTCCACTGATAATTAAGTTCTGGGCCTCATCCTCAGCTCGGGCCGTCCTCGAGCTGCACGCGATGAGCGTCTCTTGATCTCCACTGCCAAGCAGGCTCTCTGGATTTCACACCTCACTTCGATTTGTGATTAATCACCCTCAGCCTCTCATCGTCTTTCTCCTATGCATTGGCAGGCCCCCCGGCACTAGTTATCTGACTCCATAGTCCTCGTAATTATACTTCCTCCAGACGCCTCAAAGGCCCAAGATAGGATACTGCCAATGCCATTCCTTCCATGACTCTCCATCCCAGCTCCCACCAGTGACAGCCTGAACAGCCGCACTGCTACAGCATGACAGGCGCTCTCAGGACCCCGCCACTAGAGATGGGGCTCTCATGACCAGCTGACCAGCAGGAATGCAGCTCAAAACCCCATTTTAAAGTCTGTTTCTGTGACCTCTTCCAATGCCAACTGTCTTCACTCAGAACTCAGAGGTAGGGATTTCTGAGAAGGAGAAGAGCAGCAGTGGGCGGAGGGAGGAGTGGACTGTGAGGCGGCGACCACAGATGCCTCACGGTGATGCCACAGGCAGCTCTGGGGCTCGGGCGGCCCCTAGCCTTGTTCTCAGATCAAAGAGTCTCCTACAACCCTACAAGGAAAACAGTATCATTATCCCCTATTTATAGATGAGGAAACAGCTCAGAGAGGTAAGTATCTTGCTCAAGATCACACAGCTTTAAATGGCTGAGCTGGGATTTCCACCTAGATCTTTCCCTCTCCAATGGCTCCTTCCAGCTTGTTCTCCACCTCTCCTAGGGCTTGGACTTCTCTGTTGGATCTTCAGCTTCTCACCAGCAGAAAAGAAGACAGAGAGAAAGGGACTGTGTGGGAGTTATCCCAGGCCAGCCTGGGCATGGCGGCCGTCACTTCTACCCATTCCATTGGCCAGAACTCAGAGCCCCCCGGTTCCCCGGGAGCCTGGGAGGCGTAGTCTAGCCATGTGCCAGGAGCAAAGGAGCAATGGGTTAGGCCAGTTTCAGCCACAGTAAGGAAGCTGGGTTCCTGCTCTCAGAACAGGGAACAGAGCCGAGAGCCTGCAGCAGACAAAGCCTTCCGTCTCATTAACTTCCTATTTGTTCTCAGCAAGGCAGGGGGTCGAGGAGCACCCACGGATGACGCCCGGGAGCTAAGTGAAATGGCAGCGAAAGGGAGTGAGGTGGGAGGTTCGGTCCATCCAGCCCCACTCGAGGGCATGTAGGGAACAGCCACCTGAGGGGAAGGCAGGCCTGGAATCAGGTGCACGGGTGTACACAGGGACCTAGAAGGCGGAAGCTGCTGTTACCCCAGCAGAAGTGAGAAGTGAGGCTGGGGGGTCCGCGTGATTCACCCGCACCTGGGTGAGTGAGAGCCCTGAACAGTCAGGGAAGGCGAACCCTCACTGCTGTCAGCCCGCCTTGTCCCAGGGAATTCCTGTGAGGTGTGTGGAGTCGGGCCTCAGCTTCCCCTGCCATAAGCTGCATCCCGATGGGAGCCAGGGCCTTGAAGAGCAGGCCAGCCGTGCCCTGCGGTGGGCTGGGGTCCTCCACCTCACAGAGTGGGCATGAGGAACTAGTCCTCTTCCTGCCAGAGCCTCCAGGGTCCCAGGCCCCAGCTGCTTCCATCCCTCCTCCCATGAAGAGATGTGATCCACTTTGTTAAAGGCTCTGAAAAGTCCAGCAGGCAAGAAGCTTGTTTCTCTTAGCTCAAGCAGCATTTCCCAGCCGTATTTCAAAATTGGAAAATACTGTTATAGTTAAAAGAAAAAACCTAAAGGTAAGTCTAAATGGCAGCCTGAGTACGTGCAAGCTATGGCCCCTGTGCCTGTCTGAGCCTCCCGGAAATGGAGATAGTAAGAGAAACTTCTAACACGTGGGACCAGCTTAAGGATGACACAGGATGACGTGTGTAAGAGCATCTGCCACTGAGCCGGTGGTTTAGAGACTAACTCCTCTGCCTCGTCCCCAAGCCTCCCTGTCCCCAGGGAGACCCCAGCTCACATCCATGGGATGCCCTCAGGACTTTGCAAGCTGCCACCTTCTCTGGATCAGGAGGTTCCGCTCGGCCAACGTTGCCGATGGCAGGGAGGAGCCAGAGCTCCGGGTCAAGTTGGAGCTGCTCTCCTCCCCCAGGATCCAGAGGCAGAAGCACGGCTGTCACTCCGGCCCCAGCCCCGAGCCATGTTCACCTGCTCCCACTTGGGGCCTCTCACCCACCCCCACAGTGGCCTCTCCCAGCTCAGAGCCGTGATTATGGCGGCCGCTGCAGATGGCCTGCTGACAGTGATTACCGGCAACCTTCAGAGCTGGTTAGAAACATGATTTATAACCAAATTACAGGGATTCTATCGCAGGAAACCTGGAGGGTTTCAGCAGCCGCCTTCCAAGGAGGTCCCCGCCCCACCCCCAGCACGGGATAACACGGGAGTAGGCTTCTCCATCAGGGAAACGGGAACACCGAAGGGGCTGGAGAGTCCCGACCACCTAGGATTAAAGCTGAGCTCTAGCTTTTACTGGCTGTGTGACCCTGGGCAAGGCACCTAACTCCTCTGGGCTCAGCTTTCCCATCTGTAAAACAGGAACAATAAATATAGTGCCTACTTCAAAGGGTTGTGTGGGGATTAAGTGAAATAGTCCGTACAAAGCGCCTGGCACAGAGCAAAGCGGCCCTCACTTGCTCCATAAATGGGCGTTGTTCTTACCAGTAAGAGAAGCAGAGACTGGGGACAGGCCAGCTGCCCCAGAGCCACACTTCTCTGGGGCTCACACCTGCTCCCTCCTCGTGCTTCTATGGATGATTATTGATGGGCCTCTGGGAGAAAAAAAAAAACGAAAAGTTTGGCTATTCATCCAGCATGGCGTCCAGTCTGAGCGGTCAGTACCTGGCCAAATTGCTGGTGCGTTCTTTCAAATGTCATCCCTGCCATGACCCTAGGGGACAACGAGTCTTGGAAAGCCTGTGTTAGGTCCAGTCACCCGTGGGGTAGGTCTCCCCACCCCATCACAGAGGACATTTGCGCCCCTCACTCTGGAAAGTGCCGGAGTTCAGGCTTTTGTCTGGGGCTAAAATGGAACACACCTGGCAGGGGCTGCAACAGCCAGGGTCACCGTGACCCCAGTAACTGGCCCAGCCGAGGATGAAAGGTCTTCCTGAGAAAGGGCAGCGGCAGCCCCAGGAGATGAACGGGAAGGTGATCACACGTGGCCCTGAGAGCACCCTGGTAGACACGACCCAGTCAGGGAGCTCGGGGGCTCTCCCTCCGGGGCTGGGCTGGGCTAGAGGAGGAGGCAGAGAGCATGGGAGGAGACGCTGCGGGGCCGCTGTGGGCGCAGCTTGTGGTGGTTGAGGCGCTGCCTGGAGCAGCCCAGGCTGGACGCTGGGAAGGCAGGTGGGATGGGGGTGCCAGGCGCGCGCGCAAACACACAAACACACACACACATCCCCCACATACCCATCCACACCCCACACACCCATCCACACCCCACACACCCATCCACATATAACACACACAAACCCACACGTACACACACCCCCCACATACCCATCCACACACAACACACCCATCCACATATAACACACACACACTCATCCATACACCACACACACAGACACACTGACAAACACACATACACACATTCACACGCTTGCACAGGGCAGGCACTGATTTGCCAAGGATTTGCCCCTCGCACCGCTCTTATCCAGGATCCTCCCATAACCTTCCCTGATCGGTCCTCCCTCATGGGTCCTTGGAAGCCCAGATCTGCCTCGAAGCCAAGAGACTCTGTTCTCTTTGAAAACACCACAGAGAACAAGCAGGACAATGGCAAGAGTGAGCCCTGCCAGGCAGTGTGGCCACTGCCAACACTCCCTCATCTGCCCCAGCCTGGGCTGCTCAGAAATCTTGTCACATTCCCGATTGGCCTGGTCCTCACAACAGCCATGCAAGGGAGGTGTCATTATCTGCAGATTACAGCAAGGCTCTTGAGGCTCAGAAAGGGCAAACAACTTGCTCAGGGTCGCCCAGCTCCACTCGCTCCCCGTCCAGTGCTCCTTCCATCCCTGCACAGGCCTGCAGAGATGGCTTCAGGGGAAGAAAAATTAGGTCACGAGGAGGAGCCCAGAGGCTATTGCAGCCATCCCCTAGCCTTTAGGCAGCCTTGCCTCCCACTTATTTGAAATCTTCTTCAAGAGAAGGAAGGAGCCAGAAAGACCAAGATTCCAAAGCACAGAGATCTGAGCATGTGCTTCAGAACTGGGCTTTCTGCTCTTCTTCCAGCGTGATGTCACTTGACCTGCCAAGCCTCAGTTTCCCCATCTGTAAAATGAGCTTATCTGTAAAATGGTTGCCTAAAAAAGGTAACCAACTCCTTCCGGGTTGGTGTGAAGATTAATTGAGATAACACTGGGTCTGCTGCAGCTCAACAAATAATAGTTATTATTAAACATTAAAGGGCTTATCACACTCTATGTATTTACAATCTTTTCCCAAATCCAAAAATACGGCAGTCGTTATCTGATGCCCGATTCTGTCCTCCTTAAACTTTATACGGAACCAGGGTACGTGTAAATAAGGCAATACGCACATCCACCACGAATGTTGGTTTCCCTTTGAAAATACAATTTCTTTACTACAAGCTCAACTATGACAGGCTGGCTTAGCAGTCCTTAGTTATTTCTCCCGACTTGACCCTGGTACACCCAACAGCTGTTCCAACCTCCTCTCCAGCCCTCAGCCTGCCCTCCCTGGCGGTCAGTGACCTCCATTCCTGCCACACTGTTCCTGCTTCCCAGGGGATGAGGCCTCTGGCTGTCACCCAGACTTTATGCTGACCCCCAATCTCATCTCATCAAACCAAATTAACGTGCCATTTTGTGCACTCCTTTGGGTCAGGCTATTGTTTCTCTCTACTCCCTTATTCCTCGCCTTTCTCCCCACTCCGGAGCAGAGACATTCTTCCTCCCTCCGCCAATGTTCCTCGTCTGTTTCCTTTGCTGGTTCCTCTTTTGTCACCAATCCTCATCCCCGCAGCTGGAGGCTTCCCACCAAGGCTGACCCCTCAGCCCCCACACACTCTCCTTTCTTATCTTTCAGAAAGTCAGCCATCCCCCCTGGCTTTTTAAGCATAGCAAAGCCAAAAGAAACCTACGTTTTAAAGATGTGAGGAAATAAATAGCTCGAAAGAGTGGGAGTGGGCTTAACCAAAGGCATATAGCAAATTGATGGCAAGACTTTTAGTTACCCAGCGATTCCATCCCTAGGTGTAGACCCAAAAGAATTGAAAACAGGGGCTCCAACAGATACTTATACGTGAATGTTCACAGCGATATTATTCACAGCAGCCAAAAGGGGGAAACAACCAAGTGTCCCTCAACAGTGAATGGATAAACACAATCGATGTGGTATCACCATGCAATGGAATATTATTCAGCCAGGAAAAAGAATGGAGTTCTGATACATGCTACAACGTGGATAAATCTGGAAAATGTTGTACTAAGTGAAAGGAGCCGGATATCTACACACAAAAGGACAAAAATTGTATGATTCCACTTATTTGAAATCTCTAGAATAGGCAAGTCCAGAGAGACAGAAAGTGGAATAGGGGTCACCAGGCGTGGGGGAGGAGGGCATGGGCAGCCACTGCCCCCTGGGCACTGAGTTTCTGTGGGGGGTGATGAGAAAGCTCTGGAAATGCATAGTGGTGATAGTTGCACGACAACGTATGCTTAACACTACTGAATTATACACTTGAGAATGATTAAAAGGCTAAATTTTATGTATATTTTACCATAATAAGAATTTTTTTAAAAATCATAGTTAGAGGACCTGGATGCAGTTGCTATTCTGCCATTAATTAGATCGCAAGTCACCTGCTTCCCAGGCCAAAACTCTGAGGTGCATACAAACGGTCAGCCACTGGCTATTGATTGCCAAGTCCTCACGACCAGACCTTAGCAGCTACAGTTTTCCCCCGAAACTTCAACAACCCCGACAATAATGACCATTTCTTGAGCTCCGCCCACACCAGGCACAAGGGCATCATGCTCAACCTCAGCCTAAACTCGGCACGCCCTCCGACTCAGCCCTCTTCTTCACGCGCCCTTCTGCTCCTTCTGTGGGTTTCTGTCACCTTTCCTTTAAATACCTGCCTTATTGGCCCCTCCCCCTGTGGCTGTCACCCACACCCGGCTCATGTAACCTGCGACAGCCGCCCAGTTGCTTCTCCAACCCTGTGTGCTCCCCGCTCTGGGCACCCTGGTCAGACCCAGCAGCAGAATCTGTGCCCTTCCCTCTCCGGAGGCGTAAATGTGTCTACACAAAGGGGCCTAGAGTGGGGGCTCAACACCTCCAGAAAGGGGCAACTGACTGCTCTCCGTGGTCTATGAGCAGAGTCCACGCTCCGGGGCACGGCATTTGGGGACCAGACCACTGCCCCCTCCTCCAGCTGGCCTCCAGACAGCTTCCCACACACCTTACCTTCCAGTCAACCTGAAGGACCGGCCAGCGCAGCACCCACCATGCGTTTAAACTTCCACGCCTTTGCCTTTGCTCTTCTCGCTGCTAGGAATGGTCTCCTCTTGTGACTCAGACAACCTCCCCACTCACCCCTCAAGCCCCGATTGTTTATCTGCTGTGTGAAACCTTCTCCGACGCACCCCGGTGACAGCAGGATTAACGATCCCATCCGTCTTTGTGCCTCGCTCACCCTCTGGCTCCCCGCACTGCAATCTCGGTGTCTGTCTCCCTCCCTCCACCGAGAAGAACTCCCTGAGGGCAGGTGATGGGCCTTAGTTCTATGTTCTCAAAACGCAGCCAGGGCTGGCCTTTAACAGTTAACTCGCTTTTATTTAAAAAGCAGTTATTGACAGTTATTGACGGGTATACAGTGGGAACACAAACCATACAGTCCCTCCCTCGTAGAGCTTAGAGTCTGCAAGAAGGACAGAACAGCCAGCGCAGAAAAGAGACGTGCGAGCGGCAGATATTGATGACTGCTAAGAAGATAGAGATGTTATGAGAGAAACTCAGGGGGAACCTACTTTGTGTGAGTGTTTGATGAATTAACAAGTCAAAGAATAAATTAAACCACCCAATCAAAGAATGGTGGAGAACTCTATCACATAAGGACCAGTTCTAATGTAGTGGTTAGAGCACAGATGTTGGAGCCAGCAGCCTGGGCTCGTATCCCAGATGTGCCACAAACTAGCTGTGCAACCTTGAACAAGTTGCTTAACCTCTCTGTGCCTCACTTCCTTCACTGATAAAATGTGGGATAACAATATTATCTCAACTCATTGGTTATTTGTCAGTTTGGGCCGTGTAACAAACAATCTCAAAATCTCAGTGGCTACAACCTCTACATTCCTTTTCTCTCTCCTGGTTTTTTGGGTCAGCTGAGGTTCTGCTGGGCTTGGCCTGGATCAGGCAGTCTTGGCTCCGGGCCGCAGACTGGGTTCAGGTCAGTTCCGTGTTTCCTCCTTCTCCGTGGACATTGGGGGTTAGGGTTTCAACATGTGGATTTGAGGGGACACAATTCAGTCCATAACAGGTGGGAAATATACTCTCCTCACTCTAGAGGGAGCGCCTGCCAAGTTAGGGGGGGAAGACAGGGTAGCAGGAATCCCACCCACCACAGCCCATTACAAAGGATAAGTGTGCTCATTCCTGCAAAGTGTTGAAGGCAGCGTCTGGGGCTTAGTAAACGCTAAACAAGTTTGGCTCTTTGTTACTTCAGGTTCAGCTAAAATACCTACTACCGGATAGTTTCACAGTGTATGAAATCGTGCATTTTATAAGCGTTCAATTCACTCTATGTCAATTATATCGCAATAAAGCTGCTTTATAAATGGATAGCTAGATGATAGATAGATAGATAGATAGATAGATAGATAGATAGATGTATTTATTTATTAAAACTCAAGGCCCCTTAATGCATTGTGGCTTCCTGGATTTGATCCTGAAACAGAAAAAGGACATCAGTAGACAAACTGATGAAATCTGAACAAAGCCTGAAGTTTAGTGAACAGACTGTACCAATGTTAATTTCTTCGTTTTGATAAATGTACTGAAATCACATAAGATGTTACCATTAGAGGGAACTGGGTGAAGGGGTGCCAGAACTCTCTGTACCATCTTTGTAACTTTTCTGTGAATTTAAAATGGTTCCCCCAAAAGTGTTAAAAACACACAAACAATCCCTCCACAGCTCCCTCTTTCTGCCACAGGGTAAGGAATTTCCGGCTTTGGGGCCTTGCCTTCATTTCCGCCGGCTGGTGGGTTAGCTGCCAAGATCTGATCACACGTCCAAAGTAGCAAGCACAAGAGCATTTTAGTGCAAATGAGGAGCTGAGCTGAAAGGAAAAGGCCAAAAATCACCCAAACTCTTGCAGGCCACGAGCTGCTTCCCTGAACCAGGTGGTGAGGTGGCGACTGTCCAGCAGGGTGGCCACCAGCCACACGTGGCGGCTGAGCACGTGCAATGTGGCGGGCTCAAATCGAGATGGCCTGTAAGAGTAAAGACTTAGTACAAAAAATAGAATGTAAAATAGCTCACTAGCAATCTCTACGTCAATTACGTGTCGAAATCCTAATATTTTAGATATATTGGATTACATAAAATATATTAGAATTAATTTCTCCGTTTCTTTTTACATTTTTTAATGTGGCTGCTAGAAAATTTTAAATTGCCTTTGTGGCTTGAATTACATTGCTACTGGACAGCTCTGGTCTAGAGGGAGGGAGCGAGGCGTTGCAAGGGCCAGAGGAGTCCGGCGGGCAGGGTGGGAGTCGGGCTCAGGCCCCAAGGAGGAGAGCAGTCCTGGCAGCTGACATCAGAGGCGAGCAAGAGTCCAGAAAAGCAGTGGGATTTACTCAGGCTACTTCATGCAAATCTAACCTTTCTACCTGCAAAGCAGTCAGACTGTTTATGACGGCTGGGCTGCCTAAATTAGAACAGGCAGCCGAACACAGCGGCATATAGAAAAGGCCAGAAGGTCCTGAGACAGCCACAAGCATCCTCCCCCTTCTACCCTGTCTGGGTGGCCACGTCGCCTGGGAAGACACAGTCTCCGGAACTCAGGAGTCACCCTTCCAGTCCAAAGTCCACAGGGAAGGGGAAGCCTTCTCTGTCTCCAAATGTTCGTGTGGACAGTCCCAGGGAAGGATTCTGATTGGCCCAGCTTGAGTCCTGTGCCCATTCCTGAGCCCATCACTGTGGCTGTGGCTGGGTCACATGGTCTTAGGATAATGTGATTGGCAGCTCCTCCAGAAGCACATGGAGTAAGCAAGGAGTGAGGAGAGAGCAATGCTCCAAAAGGAGGTGAGCATTGTCAAAATAATTCAAATAATATTTTAGATATATTGGATTAAAATCCCAGCAGCTCCTAGGCCCTTACAACCCCAACACCAGCTTGGGTTGCATTTTCCTGTACGTCAAAGTAAACTGAGCGTTAGCCCTTTGAGAGATCATTATGCCAGGGCCAGAGACAGAATCCAGGAGGTTATATCCCATGGGGCTTTCTGGGCATCCCTGACTTGCCCCACATGGGCGAACAGGACCAAGACCAGTCTAGGGTCACGAGCTGCACGCATCCTGACCCCAGCCCCACCCAAGGATTTGGTTTCCTCCACGATGTATGTTTCCTGAGCCCCATGTTGGGCTCTGGGCAGGATACTGGCAACTCAGAAGTGTAGAAGGTAGGTTCCCTGTTCTTGGGAGCTCACAGCGTGCAGGAGAGTGGAGTGGAGCAGGTGGCAGTGGGACTGGCTCCATTTGGGGGGTCCTCGAGCCCAGTCCTCCAAGGCCGCCCTGCCCCTGGCACCACCTGATATGAGGCACATGCCTCTGATACCAATGCTGCATCCCCAGAGCCCACCTCTGATGTTAGCTGCAGCTGCAAAGGATGGTTCTATGAGGATGCTGATGCCTCCAGCTGGCCGCGTCCCACCTTGAGGCACTGCAGATCAAAGACCTTCTCAGGCAAACGCCGCCCAGAAGTGGTGGCAACCGTGGAGACCTCATTTCCAGACATTGCAGTCCTGAGATGAGGAAGCCTCCATAAGCCTGGGTCCTTGAGGGACTGTGCTGGGCAGAGCATGGCCCACCCCCTAGACCCACTGGACATACAGTGTGAGACATACGTCTTTGTTGGGTTAAGCCTAAGCCTAAGCCTAAGGGGAGTTGACACCCCCAGGGCAACGCTCGGCCCATGGGGAAGGGAGCCAGTGGATAGATGCTCAGACCTCCCGTCCCTCGGCACACGTTCTGGAAGGCACTCCATCTGTACCAACAGCAACAACCTCAATATGGCACCCTTATATGGCTTGTCTTGCCTCCCTGACTCTCTGTCCCCATTCCCGCTTCCCAATTAAACCACCTGCACTCAAGTCCTTGTGTCAGGCTCTGCTTTGGGTGGCAGCCGACCCCAGATAAGACATCCAGGTACCCGCTGGCACCATGGGGGTGCAGAGATGAAATGTACATCATCCCTCTCTTGCTACAACTAAGAGTAATAACCTACCGAAAGACCCCACTGCATGGGGCAGCCAAGGCCACTTCAAGGGGCTCCCAAGGAGAGGCCAGGGGACAGCCCTCAGTCCCCCTAGCCCTAAGCCCCCCCACCAGAGTGATTCTCTGGCCAAGGCTACACAGCACAGCCCCACAGAAGCCCCTGGGAGTGGCGGCAGCTTAGCTGCCAAAGCCAAATGCACAGAGAGAAAGCAATTTCCCCTTCTCCACTAATTGCTTTCCACAGCCTGGCCCAGCCCTCCTGCTGCCCGCCCTTCTCCTCCTCCCCTTCTCCTCTCTCCGCCTCCCAAGGACAAGGACACAGAGATACAGCCCCCCTGGGCCCAGCTTGTCTCTCTCAAAACGAGTTTCTGAAATGTAATCCGGAAAGTGACGGGTAGACTGCGCTCGTACGGCCCCCAGGGGAGGGGGACCTTGGGACTCCGGCGGGCCTGAGAGGGCTCTGGGGCTGGGAAACAAGCAAGCACTTCAGCTCCACTCCTCACCTCATTCACTTCTTCACTGGGGTGCTCTTTCCCTCCCTCCTTCAATCGCTCCTTCACTGTGGCAGAGGTGTTGGCACAGCCCGCCATAACCCACCTTCTCCTCCGCATTTTCCAGTCCCCTGGCAGTCAGGAAGGGCCATGTGACCTGTTCTGGCCAAAAGGCTGTAAGGGAAAGTAACATGACTCCCTTCGAGGCTGAAACATTTGAGAGCCAGTGTGCAAGCTTCACCTCTCTGATCCCCTGCGGTGGCAACTGTGGAGACCTCATTTCCAGAAGTTGCAGTCCCGAGACGAGGGAGCCTCCATCAGCCGGGGTCCTTGAGGGACTGTGCTGGGCATAGCATGGCCAATCCCCCTAAACCCACTGGACATGCAGTATGAGACATATCCCTTTGTTGGGTTAAGCCTAAGGCTTGGTGATGGATTTGTTGAGCAGCACAGCCTGTCCTGCCCTGGCTGATCCACTTGTTCACGGACTCACACATGCTCTTGCTCTTCTCGTTCTCCTCCAGTCCCTCCCCTGTATACACCGAGTGTAGAAGCCCAAACTTGGTCCCTTGAGATGCGTCGGGTGGCCACATCGGGCTGATTGATGCAAACAGTTTCTGGAATGCCTGCAAAACACACAGAGACTGAGGGCAGCGGCTGAACACACGAGTGCAGACCAACAGAGCAGGCTTCTTGTAGCCGCATGAACTGAAGAACCTGTTGCTGACGCGGTGGTTGCCCCCGAGGCACAATTTCCGAGGACGTTGTGGTGGCCAAGGAGAAGAAACAGGACAGGGCACCGCAGAGGAGCTGGCATCACGTGGGCGTGGAGGAGGCTGCTAGAGAGCATCCCGCGTCAAAGAGCCTCAGAGTCACCAAACGCCCTGCCCCGTCTCCTGGGTGAGGAAACTTTGGCTCAGAGAAGTCCATGGACTTCCCCAAGCTCCCAGGGTTAGGGCCCATGGCTTCAGATTCCCACGAGAACACCTGCCTCTCGAGGTGTCCCGAGGACATTTTTGGGAAGCGTGAATGCCAAAGTCCCACTCTCTGGAAACCCAACCAGAGTCCCCAGTCTCCAGAAAAGGCATCATTTACCAAGCACTTCTGAGGTGCAGAGCCTGAATAAGCTGTTTTAATAAAAACAGAAGAAATAGAAACCCCAGGCACTGCTCAGCTGTGGGGAACTGAGGATAAATACCCCCAAATAAGGGACAGAGACAAAACAGCCGCATTTTGTCATAACAGGTGTGAAGGGTCAAACCTGGCACGTGGTTTGAAGTAGGGCCTTCCTGGTGGCATTTCCTGTCCTTCCCTCTTCCCAGCCTTGTCCCCTCCTTGCTGAAGCCCAGGGAAGTTGCCCCCAGTACACCTTTGCGCCCCCCACCCCTCTATGCTACACAGGGCTCCAGGCTCCCCCCACCACCAATCCACCACAAACTCCTTTCCTCCTGCACTTCCCCATGTCCTCATGATGCTCCAGGAGTGGTGGCTGAGCAAACTATGTGCTACGAACATCCTGCTGCATCTTTACCCAGGCTGCACCTTCACTTAAACACCCCCTCTCTCACCCGATCCCCTTTGCTAAGCTGGCTCCTACTCAAGCTTCAACTCCCAGCTGAGGAGCCCCCTCCTCCAGGAAGCCTTCCCTGCCCTCCCCCCTCCTCAAGGCTGGCCCTCAGCAAGTTTGGTGGTCCTCAGCAGTGTTCCAGCGCCCTACGCGTGATGCCTCACTTCAGGCCTCGCTGTGTTTGGTTGGCCTGTTTGTGACTCTTCTTTCTCCAGCTGAGAGTGAGTTTCGTGATGGTAAGCAGGGACTGGCTTTCATCCGTTTCTGGTCCTCCATGCCTAGCCCAGGGCTTGGCACTTCAGGGGTGCTCAAGAGATGTTTGTTGAAAGCATTCGTGCACGCATAGGGGCTTGAACGTAGGAATAAATTGTAGACAAAGGAATGAGTCTCTGATGGAGAAATTCTGGGAGCTAAGTACGGAGTGGAAGTGTGTGTGTGTGTGTGTGTGTGTGTGTGTATACGTGTGTGTGTGTTGTTGCCAGGGGACCATATTGTTCAGTCCGTTCAGCCACGCCACACAGATATAACCCTCTACCTGCATGTTTACAATTTTCGTGGCAATCCTCATATTCTGTCCTGTCGCCAAATCTCTCAGCAGACCATGTGCTCTGGTCGGGGGTTCATAAACTCCAGTCCCTGTACTGTACGCTGAACCTGCTCACGGTCATGGACCAAACCATTCAGTGTGTTCTGGAAGCTCAGCCAGAATGTAGGAGGCGGAGAGAAGAGGGCAGTTTTGGGGGAATCTGCTGCCCCTCCTTATCAATCTTGACCTGAGAAGACACCAGGAGGCATCTGCTCGCAGCCGCCCACTGACGCCACGGCTAGGCCACACTGCATGTGGACCGTGGAAGGGAAAAGTACCTGCTTGTGTAATTAACGAGCCACCCAGTTATCCGAGCGGCTTCTTGGACCAGGTGGAGTAGGAAGGCCAGGAGGTGCGGCGGGCTTGGCCACACACTTTCCAGACAAGGCAGCTTCCCAGCTCAGAGGAACCTCCCCACCCTCACCTGTTGAGGGTCAGCTCTCCAGCCCTGACCTTCCTCTGTAAGCAGAAGCGGCATCCCCCTTCTTGGGTCCACCCCCATCCCTTGCCACAGCCTCTGTTCAAACCTCTCTCACGGCCTTGCATATTTGCTTATGTGTCTGTGTGTCTGTCTCCCTCACTAGCTTGCAAAATCCCTTGTTGCAGGAACTAATCTTAATCATTTACATACCAGGGTGTGGCAATCCACGTTTGATGGATTAATTGATGGATGAGTGGACGGATGGGATGAGATCTGCCCAGGAGACACACTGTGGTCATAGGCACCTTTTGAGACCTTACTTTGTGCAAAGGGCCGTGCTAAGTCTTGTAGACATGCAATTTTCTCGTTTAATTCTTACAGCGACCCTATGAGTTAAGTAATTATAAGCCCATTTATGATGAGAACACAAGAAGACTGAGGTTGAGACAGAGCTCCATGTCACAGCCAGAAAGTGTCAAGGCAGAAATTCAAAGCTAAGCCGAGTGAGTGACTCCAGATTCCATACTCTTAACCACTCTGGCTGATAGCCTCCTCGTGGATAGCCTGCCTTTTCTCTGAGCCTTGGTTTACTCGTCCTTGAAATGGGCTTGTAAGGGTGGAGCTGGGCCATTGTGGCTTCCAGGTCCCCAGGGAGCGTGTCTTTCTGGGTCGCTAGCTTGTGCCCATAGTGGGGCCCCTATCCAATAAGTCACTTCCTTGGTCGCTCTCCTCCCCCCTACAGTGGCTCCTTGACTTTTCCCCATCCCCCCACTCCTCTGCAACGACGCAGATGATCACATGTATGTTCTTTTGCTGCGGGAGGGAGGCCACCCTTCAGCCCCTGGGAGGAAGCTTCCCTGTGTTGGCAGGAAACCCGTCACAGTGCATGCTGGATCCTGCTCGCTGGTCACCAGCTCGCCGGGGACAGGTGGGGGTTCCTTTCAACACGCTCTCCCCAAATTGCCTTCTCTCTCCCCTCGGCCTGTCTCCCTTTAATCCAACAGGCCATGAATATGGGAAATATCCGTCTCGTTTCTGTGCAAGCAGCAGGCAGTCCCCCACACTATGGAAAAGGTCCAAGGCTCCGTTCATCCACCCGGAGCTCAGGACGGCCCAAGTGCTGTCAGAATCCGTAAGAGATCCAGGCTGACAGCCGACCCCACAGCCGCCAGCACCGGAGCGCAGACTCCACATTTCTGACCACTGAGGGGGACAGGTGGGTGCTGCCAGCTTTTCCAGACAAGAAGGTTGAGGAGGTGGCTTCCCGGAAGCTTGGTTGAACTGGGAGCAGATGACAATTCTTAACCGGCCTAAACCATTTCTATCAAGGTGGGCTTCTTGGAAGAGGAGGGATTCAAACTAATGTTGAAATGAGAGTGGGGACATTGAGGAAGGCTGGTTGGGAGAAGTGGAGAAAATGAGGTATTCTATTGGAAGCGAGAGAAGAAGGCGGTCAGGAAAGGACAGGAACAAGGTGTGTCTGGCGGGCTGTGGAAGAGGGGAGGGGCTGACAGGGGCCGCCTGCCTGCTGATGAGACACAGCAGGAATCAAAGCAAGGAGGTAGGGGGCACAAGGGCAGGGATGGGGGGAGGGGACCCTGGAGGCTAGCAGGCAGTTGACAGTGGGGCCAGCCAGAGAATGGCGCTCTCCAAAAGGAACCAGCCAAGAGCTGGGGAATGAATGGCTTTGCTAATTGGCTGTTTTGTTTTTATGTATTTTCATTAGCAAGATAAAATAACAACTTATCATGTAACTGTCTCCTTGTCTGGGAAATAAATGCCTGTTAACCACCAGAGTGTTCTTGGCTGCTGAGTGAGCCACAGCTCCTCTGGCCCAGGGCTTGTGGGTTCCCGCCGGGCAGAGGGCGAGAAGGTCACGCAGCCAGTCCCCTGACCTCATACCCCAGGCAAAAGCCACAGCACTGAGCCCAGGACTTCCCGCGGGGTGGCGGAAGGGGAAGGTCATTCAGCATGTGTCTGGGTCCGGTTGGAAAGAGCTGGACTAGGGTGAGGCCAGCCCCTTCCTCAGACCCCCAGAGTGACACATCTTAAAGAACCAAGAGGTGAGTGGCCGCCACAGGTCCTCTTTCTCCCTTGGTCGGAAGAGTCTCAGTCATTTCTCTCCTCACTCAGTAAAGCCCTCACCCCCAGCCAGATGAGGATCTCACCCAGAGACCCCTCCCAACAGCCATCTTGAGACAGGTGCTCTGGAAAGGGGCAGTGGGAGGAAAGCCAGGTCTCCATGGTGACCCTGTCCACTCTCCCTCACATCTCTAAGCGGGGGGAAGGGCTGAGGAGGTGTGGTTGGTGGGGAAGTGGGGCAAGGGAGCCTGGTTACCCAGGCAACTCTCTGAGGTCCCAGCCAAGGGCCCTGCTCCCACGGGTGGGGGCTGGTGTTGTCATGGAGACTCCCTGGCAGCATTGCCAAGGCTGGAGGCCTGGTTCCCTCCCAGCCCTGGGGGCACGAGTCACCGGAGGCAAAGGGATCAGGAGCCTCTCGGAATTATGTGGATGTCAGAGCGGCAATTTGCCAGGGAAGAAAGTTCCAGAAGACAGTGTGCTCTCCCCTTGGCTTCTCCCTACCCACCCCCAACACACACACACACACACACACACACACACTGCCCCTGCTCCTAACCTGCCTCTAGAAACCTGCCTGTGCCCAGCGCTCACCCTGTGGCGTGTGTTCCTGTTTCTCCATCTCTTGGCCCTCCTTTCTCAATGATGCTGATCATTTCAGGCAGAGAGCCTTTCCCAGGGTCGCCATGACGACTAACCAAGCTGTTGGTCTCCATAGTGACAAGCCCTCAAAGTTATTTTTATTTATTTACTGGGAATTTCAAAGGATTTCCCACTCCCTTGCCCAGGCCTGGCATTTGGGACACTGAGGTGGATCATTCTCCACTGGGCCTGGAGAAGGAGAATGAGGCCTAAGAATGTTGAGATTGACAGTTGAAATGTGGCAGGAAGGTGGCCAGTGAGCACCTCCTCCAAGCAGAGCAGGAGGCCTTTCTGGGCTCTTCTTCCATCTGCCAGACGCCTGGGGAGGCTCTGAAGAGCCACTTAGCAGCCACCATCCTCAAGGAGGTTCCAAGCGCAGCTTCAGGGGATGGATGGGTTGATTGAGGCATATCCTGCTTCACTCTAAAGAATAACCGATGGAATTTACAGAAACATACAGAGGCCCAGAAGAATAAAAACAAGTGGATGAGAAACTCGCAACCAAGGGACAATAAGATGGTGCCTGGCTAAGGGGAGAACACAAGCACGCAGACTATAAGGTCCCAACAAGTGAGAGGTGCCATAAACCCAACTCTGAGCTGCCTGGTGGCCATAACAAAAAAGGAAACAAGATTTATAGTCTTGTAGGGCAAAAAAATGATAGCTCAGGAGAAGCGTTGGATCTAGGAAAAGTATAAATATGAGGCTATGCCCCCTGCCCACCTTAAGTCCTCCCTACCAGCATCTGACTCAAGCCCTCACTTTTTTCGCTTGTTGGCTCTGCCTTGTTAGTTTTCTCTCTTTCCAATAAACCCTATTCTTTAACCCATGTCACAAGATGTTGTGTAATTTAGCCCAAACCTTGTGCATGACAGGAACCCAGATAGGACCCACGAGACAGAATTAATAGAGACCTGGAAGAGATCCACCTGTACAGCAACTTATCACCATCTAAAATCATATCCACTGGGATGATTTTGGTTGCAAACAACAGCAGACCTGACTCAAAAAGGCTTCACCAAGTAGGGGATTTGTCACTTCACAGAACAAGACATTCTGAGGTAGGGTGGCCCCAGTGGTGAATTCTGAGCTTCCCTCGCATCATCCAGTGCCCTGGGTCCTTTCACCTCTGAGCTGGGCCATTTTCAGTGTGTCCGTTCAGCTTCCTCAGTGTGGCGGCTGGGGTGCCAGCCATCACTCGCAGCTGTGTCCAATAAGGGAAGTGGATTCTCTTCTGTGTCTTGTTTTAAGAAAACCATTCCCAGAAGCTCCCAGTAGATATCTCATCAGGTGTCCTTGGCCGCATCTGGGTCACCTGCTCCTGTTAATCCAACCCAGGGCAAGGGGGGACGAGGTGAGCATGACTGGTCAGAACAGCTGGTATTCACGCTGTCACATGGGAGGAAGAAGGGACCCCTGAACGAAATGAAGGCTCGGCCCACTGAGGAAGGAAGGGGAGGGGTTTCAGGTAGGTGTCTTAAGTGAGGGCCCCACAGAAGCAAGGCTTGAGGGGGATGAAGCTTTGGGTGCTGGTGACGTAAGGACGTGTTCCTAGAAGGAACCCATAAGGGAGCAGGGAAGCAGGACAGAGAAGCTCTATGGGAGAGCCCTGGAGCAGAAATTACAGCCCAGGGGCCCAACTCAAGGTGAGAGAGTGGGACTTTCATTCTCCAACACTCATCAGTCATTGGCTAAGAGCTGCCTCTGGGAAAACGTAAAATCCTGGGCCCTTCTGGTTCTCTACAGGGGAGCATACCAGCTCACGTAGCCCAGGGACAGACCTCTGAGGACAGTCACAGGGGCAGGCCAGCCTTTAGAAGCAAAGCACGCACAAGCTGAGGGATACACACAAAAATAGTAGCAGGGATCCCAGAGGCATCTGGTCAACCAAGAGTGTCCACCACAAAAATGACCTGTTCCCCAGCTGGAATGCAAGCACCACGGGAACGGAGAGCGGGTCTGTCTTGCTCATTTGCTGGTTTTTCAGCCCCAGCACAAGGCTTACACGTGTCGGCACTCCATAAATACGTGTTGAATAAATGAATGAATGCCCCAGGGTCTGGGGCTTAGGAGGGAGCTTCAGCCAGGCCTCAGGGCCTTACCAGCAGATGGGCCCACAAGGTGCGTTCCAGGCTCACCGCCGCCATGCTGCTTTCCAGCCCCAAGTCCCTCCTGCCAGGAGGCAGCCCCCCACCTCCAGTCCACTCTAGACTTTTCCAGGTAATTGCTCTGTCTCCAGAGAGCTGGCGGCAGCCCCTTGGAGAGCTCCCAGCAAGCCAAGCCCACAGGTTGAGCCTTGATCCAGAGGCACAGAGGGTGGGGGCCATGCTCAGGAACTGAAGGTACCCACGGGAAACAACTCAGCTCAGCGTTGTTATTCTTTAAAAAAAGTGTAAATGAATTCATAGCAAACAGTGCCGGTGCCTCACCTTCCGAAGGCTTCTACAGACATTACCTCATGCATTTCTGACAACCACTCTGCGTGGAGGGTGTTACTGTGTCACCGTCTTCACCCCGGAAGGAAGGAGGAAGAAACTGAAGCACAGAGAAATGAATTTACCTGCCTACAATCAAAGAGCCCCAAGGGGTCAGACTCTTTGATGCCAGACCCCATACCACCTTGCCTCCTGCGAGTTCCAAGAAGACCCCTTTCCTGGCGCTGAGCCCCCTGGATCACCACTGACCGCATCAGCCTCTTCCATCTGCCTCTTGCACTGGACCATGGGCTCACGCAGAGAAAAGACCACGTCCCTTTCACTGTCATGCTCCAGGCCCGAGGCAGTGCCTGTGAGATAGTCCTCAGGGGCACTCACAAATATTCCTTTTCTCTCCCCTTTGGGGCGCATGGTAATGTGACACTTTCCTGCCCACTGGAGGCTGATGTGGCCATGTGACTTGCTTTGGCCCATGAAATAGAAGTGACGTGTCATTTCTGAGTGGAAGCTTTAAGAGGAGGTACATATGACAGCAACATACAAGATGGTGGCTGCTCCACCAGCCTGCTTCCCAAAGTGAGCATGACATAGAGCAGAGCCCCAGGACGACCTGCGATAACAAGAAACTTGAGTGAGAAATATGCCTCGCGACCTTATGCCACTGAAATTGGGGGATGTTTGTTACCGCACCACAGTCTACGTCTCCTGACTGACAGGGTGCATGTTAGTAGAGTCTTAATAAATGTTTATAGAAGGAAATAAAGAATGGAGAGAAGAGGGAGGGAGGGAGGGAAAAAGAGAGGGATGCGAACAAGGACTTGTGGTCCCCTCTGAGCAGAGACAAATACTTCCAGACCCCAGCAGTATCCTCCAGAAGCTGATCAGGTAAGTGGGTTCCCGCCACCCAAACACCCTCCCCCTGCCCCCCACCACGCTCCAGGATTCTGAGGTCCGGAGGTTGCCAAGAGGAACCTGGATCTTCCAGCCCAGGATTCCCTCCCCAGCTGTGGAGAGGGCAGCCCAAAGCCAGAGAGTAGAGAGGCTATTTCCCCCCTCCAATTGAAGACTTCTTCAGCCAAATGAATAATTCATTGTAAATGACTTTGAGATGAGTCGAGTCTCCATGTTGCCTCCCGATTATATGTACCATAAAAAGCAATGGCAGTAATTTATCTCCTTCCTCTCCAGGGGTGGGCCATGGGGATGGGGAGGAAATACTCGGTGCCTGGCGTGGGGTTATGAATCATTCCTCTTAGCAGTTAAGCTGCAAGCTGCTGACACTTTTACTGATTTGGCATTAAATAATTCCAGCCTTGGTCTGGAGGCACAGAGAGGGTCCCACTTCCCTTCTCGAGGGAGCGCCAAGGGGATTGAGAGAAGTGGGGCAAGAGGCCCTCAGGCGGGGAGGGGTAGAGGGAGGAGGTGTGTGCAATTTGGCCTCATTTGTTCACCCTGAAGTTGTCTCTTTTCTGAGATTCGGGGACAGAGCCTGCTGCATGTGACAAGCCCTCATCTGAGCCATCTCAGCTGCATGGGCTGCAGAGGGACGCAGCCAGCAGGGACCAGCTGCTCCCGGGATGCTCCCAGCCTTTCCAACTCCCAGGCAGCTAAGAGGCAGAAGCTCCCGGCCCTCCTTCAGAGGAACCAGGTCTTTGTGCTGGAGAAACCCCAAGAACTTCACAGCCACTACTGCCTCCTTCCATCTTAGACAGCCACAGGAGTGAAATACGGTTCCCAGATTGCAGATGGAGAAACTGAGGCCATAGTGAGGCAATAACGAGATAAAAGGCACAATACAAAGAGAGAGAGTGGTGGGTGGGACACACGTCCTCCAAAAGCCAGACCAGAACCTTCTCCCACACCCAAACGGCCTATTCTACTCATATACCAAGAAGACAGAAGTAACCCAGAGAAATCCAGAGCTGTGCATCCCGTCCACAGATCTTTATTCTGACAAAAATATTTCTGTTTTACACTTGAGGGGCATGGTCAGGATCCTATAGAAACCAAACTCTACTCGCCCTACTCCACGTTCCTGCCCCACCCTGGCCAGCGACAGCACAGACGTTTTGACACAATCCCAGGCCCCACCCTAGAGCCACCAGTTTATGTGTCACGACCTCCAGAGGAGGGGTCTGTTTGGCTGAGTGTTTAAAAAGAACCCCAATAGCAGCTTTATTTGCAACAGCCCCAAACTGGAAAGCAGCCAGCTGTCCTTCACCAAACAAACTGGAACATCCCTACAAGGGAAGAAGGCCCAGTAACAGGAAGGAGCAAACTCATGACGCTGCCAACAACTAGGATGAAATTTCAGGGAATTACACTGAGCGAACAGAGCCAGTCCCAAACGGCTACACACTGTACGGTTCCATTGATATAACACTCTCGAAACGACAAAATTATAGAGGCAGAGGACAGATTAGCGATTGGCAGGGGTCAGGGATGGGGCTGGGGTGTGGCAGGGATGGGATTGGCGTTGACGTGGTTATAAAAGGGCAACACCAGGATCCTAGCACCAGCGAACTTTTCTGCTTCTTGACCGGAGGTGCATATGAAAACTTACCCATGTGATAAAATTGCATCAACACATGCACAAATTAGTGCACACAAAACTGAAGAAATCCAAATAAGACCAGTGGATTACATTAATGTCAATTTTTTGGCATGATATTATACTACAATTTTGAAATATATCAACACCGGAAGGGGAAGGGTACCAGGACCTCTCTGCATTACTTCCCACAACTGCATGTGAACCGATAGTGATGTCAAAATAAAAGTTTAATTCAAAAATTTTTCAAAAGCTCCCTAGTGATTCTATTCAACCAGGGAGGAGAACACCTGCCACACTGAGCTTTCTTTTGTAATTCAATGTCCCAATCAATACAGTCCACACGCTTCCCCCTTTCACGGTCAAGGAGAAAATGTGCACCCTTCAGGATGCGGCTGTCCGTGGCTGGCCCGGTGCTAACCGGATGACAGACAATTCCTGCATCTCGAAGGCTTGGAAAGGGAGCAACTTCGGACAGGCCCAGGCTCTCCTACGCACCAGCTCTGCAACTTTGTGAAATGATTGAGATGCATGAGTGTCTCTGCAGAGTGGCACATTAATTACCCCTGCTTTAAAGGTGGCTTAGGCTGGAGATGTGGAGGGGAGAGGCCTGAAGAGTGAAGTCACTCGGAGACAGAAGCTGTCGGCAAATGTCTGGTGGGTGGTGAGGAATCTGGGGTAGGTCTTCACTTCAACCCCGGGTCTCCATTCCCATGGGCACACCTGTGCACCTGCCACCCCCTCAGCCCCCCTGAACTCTCGCAGTACAGGATTCAGGGGCCAAGGTTGATTCGAGGCTTCCTCTGTCTCTGTAAGACCTGCTGTGTATCTACCCAGGTAACACAGGGCAGAGCTCCTAAAATGGTTTCCCCTCCGGAATCAGACACTGGTACCCTCCAAGCCACCAGCCCCAGAGGGCAGGTGGGCACTGAACTTAATCAGGGATATCTGATGTTTTCCCAGCTCGTGTTTAAAATAATACAAAGCCTTTCTCTCTGTCGATGGGAGCCTTCTTGTAAAGTCCGCAGTGTGGACAACCCAACTGCTCAGTCCCGTGTGTGCAGACCCCACCCTCGGTGTGCACATGAGTGCATACAAACACACACAGACACACACAGACACACTCCTGTGCCACACACGCCTCCTTCCTGTGAAGGACTTGGATTCTGACGCGAGAAGGGTAGTTTTGAATGTCAGTTCCTTGCAGAGCCCGTCTCACCTGGATGAGACACAGGGAAGCGGAAGCTGCAGCTGGGACCCAGGCACTTTCATTATTTATGAAGCTTTCGTTATTTCACGTATAAATAATCGATGACTGCAAAGTGTGGCGGGCCCCGCCGTGGAATATTCATGAGCCACATTTTCTGGGGTTTCGGCTGCCACCTCGGCCCATATGTGCACGCACTCACATACGCACACGCTCACACACACGCCCGCAAATAAAAATCATCACAGTAGGGATTTCATCTGTCAGGCTGGGGCCCCGTCTCCGGGAGAGCGGCCGCTTGCGCTGTCTCAGCACTAGGAGGGTTTGCTCGCCTGGTAACGCCGGAGCTAAGCGGTTCACCAGGCTCCCAGTCAAAGATCAAGAATCCTCTGCGTGTGCCCGCTGAGACCCTCCCCCCAAGCCCGGACCTCGGCCTCCGAGGGGCTGCTGCTGCACACTTGGACCCCTGTGCGTCTGGGAAATAGTTTTGTCCCTGAGTTTCGTGTCTGCTGGTCCAGAGAGCAGAAAGGTCTGACCTCCTCTCATCATGGGATTCCCACAGGGGGAGGGGGAGGATGAGCCAGATGGAAACAGCACGGCCCCCCAGGTCCTGCAAGGCTGGCCCTTACCTTTTCAGCCCGTATTCTGCATCCCACTCCGGGCTGCAACTCCTTTCTGTTCTCTTGACTTGCTTTTTTTTTTTTACTGAGGAAGATTATCCCTGAGCTAACATCTGTGCCAATCTTCCTCCATTTAATACGTGGGTCACCACCACAGCATGGCTGACAAGCAGTGTAGGTCTGCGCCCAGGATCCGAACCCACAAAACCCGGGCCACTGAAGCAGAGCATGCCAAACTGAATCATTAGGCCACGGGGCAAGCCCCATGTTCTCTTGACTTTTAATGCTCTTCTCTCCTCCAGGGCTTTCCATTTGCTATTTATTCTGTTCCCTTTGCTTGAAATACTTTTCCTTTCCCCACCAATGCCTGGCTAGTGCCTACCCACCCCTTGGGTCTCCAGTAGATGCCACCTCTTCTGGGTCTTCTTCTCCAACTCCCCAAGTTGGGTTAGGCCCCTCCTCTGGGTTTCAGGACCTGGACTCCTGGTTCTGGAGCTTATTCCACCATGTTGTCATGATCTCTTTGTTAATGTCCCCCTCCCCATGCACAAACACTGGATTGTAAACTATGTGACAATGGAAGGCTCTCAAGAGGCCTCATTTTGAATCCAAGTTCTGCCACTTACTAGCTGTGTGTCCTTGGGCAAGTTATTTAACCTCTCTGTGCCTGAATTTCTTCTGTAAAGCTAGCATAATAAAAACAGAACCAACCTCATAGCGCTGTTACAAGGATTTAATGTATCAATCCAGTGGACGTGCTTGGCCCAGTGCCTGCCCAGAGCTCAGTAAGTGGACAGTCCCTCATCCCTTCTTGACCGTCCCAACCTCCCCAAAGCTCTGAAAACCAAAAAGCTCTTCGAAACTCATTTGGCAGCAAAACCTGAACTGAACTGACCTTGGAGGTACTAATGGTCTTTATCCACTTGCTGGAACTAGTCATAGATATTTTGCTACAGAAATATGAATATGTTGACATGTTCTGTAATATATAGAACATTAAGTTTCTAAAATCTGGAAAAACTTCAGAATGTGAAATGCATCTAGCCCCAAGAGCTTCCATGAGGACTCACAGACTGACAGCCTTCTCATGACTTTTATTATCGATAGGATAGTAATGGGGACACACCCATCCCACCCAGCACCATGCCTGGCACAGAGCAGCCTCCGTAAATCCAGGGTGACAGTTGCCATAGCGACTGGAGTTAGCCCCGCTTCCCTCACCTCCTGGGAGACCATCCTGCCACCCACCCCCTCAGAGCCCCGAGCCTCAGGCCCAGCTTGCTGACTTCCCAGAGCTCACGCTTTGCTGTGGTGGCAGAAGCGGGCCACCTGGCCTGTCTGAACTCTGGTTTTGCACAGGAAGCAAATTACTCGTTCTAAGTCACAGGTGAGGAGCAGGGAGCCACTGCCTCTGTCCCTGCTCGCGGGAAGCGGCTTCATTCTTCCAGGAAGGCAGGGGGATGCTCTCAGGTCCTCCCTGCCCCTCTCCACAACAGCACCAGGAAGAGCCTGGAAGGGAGGGACCCATCAAGTGAAATTGGACTGAGTGCCGATCCGTGCTGGTCCTAACGTGTAGATAGTAGAGATGTTAGAAAGCGAGCGATAGTATAGCTAGACGCTATGGATATAGATGCTATGGATAGAGAGACAGATGAAACAGACCTAGCTAGCTGGACAGTATACCACCACTCTTTCCATCCTCACATCCAGCTCATGGGGTGTGTTAAGATTTAATGGATCCTAATAAATAAACTCACTGCCTCCCCACCCGAGTTCAGATCCAAGTGAGAGAGAGATGCTGGCACCCCACAGATAAAGGTCAAATGCCAAGTTTAGCACTTGCCCAAAGCTCAGCTGCAGAATGTGACAGGGTGGGGAAAGGCTGGTCACATCCCACCTCCTGAAAATATAAAGCCCATTTTGTTGATGAGGAGACGGAGGCGAGTGAGTGGAGGAGGATTGGAACCCAGGGCTGTCTGTCTCCCCACATCATTCGGCCTTGCTTGTTGCTCTTGACAGGCCCCAGAAACACCCGCTCAGGACCTCTGGGAGCCTGTGGGAAAATGAATCCCATATGAAAAGAT